>NW_018165706.1:33758-34067 GCF_001263595.1 Phalaenopsis equestris | reverse complement strand
TTCATACAACACTGATAAACAAACAATACTTATCTGAAAACTCTTTCTCAAAGCAAATCTTTTGTAGCATTTTCTTAAAAATGCAAGAAGAAGATTTCTCTCACTTTTCTCCTTCTCCAACGCTCTTACAGAAAATTTAACACTAAATCTCACCACAAAAACTCTAAACAATGAAAATAAAATCACTAATTGACTTCAATATGGAAGTGGAATGGAATGATGTGGTGTGAAAAATGAAAGTAGAGGAGTGAAAAATGTAGAGGAGCGCTTTTTCTGATGAAATTCGGCCCCAAATAGAGCCCAAGGTCG
>NW_018165706.1:19960-33666 GCF_001263595.1 Phalaenopsis equestris | reverse complement strand
ACCACGGTCGGCTTCGCCTTTGGCGCCATCTCCGCTGGTCTGGCGCCGAGTAAAAATCTCCCACTTTAATTTGTTCTGCGCCGTCGGCGCTGCTGGCGCTGAGCATTTATTCAAAAACTTCATTTTGACTTCAAATTTCATCCATTTTTGCTTTAAGCCCTAAAAATCAATAACCCGAAAGAAATCATCAAAATATCTTACATTAAAGTGCAATATCATAAAAAATTGGTATAAAATATGGGTCTAAAAATGCATATATTTTTGGTGTATCACCAGACGACTAGGATTTCTAAACTTCCTATTAAGAATAATATGAGGGATATTCGTTTGTAGAAATCCACGGTTTCTATCTCTCCTACCAAAATGCTTTATACTAATCTTTATCATTACTGAGATTGGAAGTGGGGGCAGTTTATTTGGAACAAATTACTTTCTCCATTTATTTCTTTCTTCTTATGGAGGCTTTTTCTGAATATTCTGCCTTTGGATGATATTTTAAAGCTTAAAGGTTTAAAATTTGCGTCTCAATGCTATTTATGTAAAAGAGATTTGGAAATGGCTGCGCACATTTTCTTTCTTTGTCATTTTGCTACTGATACTTGGAACAGGTTTGGTAACCATTTTAATATTAAATTGATGAATACTTCCTTTATTGCTAATTTTCTTGATATTTGGAAAGCAGCTACACAGGTGGATAAAAAGCTTTTTTGGTTCCCTCTTGTGGTTCTGTGGTTCATCAGAGGGGCGAGAAACGATGCTAAACACGGGAATATTTTTTTTTCTCCTTCTCTTACTATTTTTAATATCCTTGCTCACTTTCACAGAGCTTGTCGTGCTCTATGTTTATCGGCTGACACTGTACCGACAAGGTTGGATAGGATGGCCATTTTATTTAGATGGCAACCCCCACCTTTGGATTGGGCCAAGTTTAATTTTGATGGTAGTTGGAGCTCTAGCGAGGCGGGCGTGGGGGGCATTTTAAGGAATCATGTCGGGCAGTGTTTGTTTTTCCTTGCTTCTCTTATCCTTGCTTCCACTCCTTTGGAAGCTGAAATTTGGGCCTTCTTATTGGCCTTACAAGTTGCGGCACGGCTTAAGCTTTCTAAAGTTATCTTTGAAACGAACTCTCAAATGCTTATTGATGAGTTCTATAAGGCCTCTAAACCTAGATGGGATTTTCTTGTCATTATGAACTGAATTTGTGATGTTATTCAAAGATACAATTTAAATATACAAATGTCCTTCATTTATAGGGAAGGCAATTCCCCGGCGAATTGGCTTGCTCGAAAGGGTAGGGAAGTTTCTGAGGTGCTATATGGGATTCGTCCCATACCACAACTTAAACCTTTCATTATGGGTGATTTACTTGAGCTCCCTTTTATCAGAATTTAGTTGCTTGATAGCTTGCATTACAGTCCTTTCCACCTTGTTTTTGATGGGTTATTTTGTTGGGTTGAACGGCTTCAACTTTTGTTGATCATTGGATGGACTATGCTATTTACGATTAGCATTTCTCTTCCTATTTTCTTATGTCTATGGCCTCACAAATATATTTGATTATTGAGAACTCTCAAGTTTGGCTTCAGGTGATTTTGAAGAATAGTCTCAAAAACTTATATTATACAATTTATCACTTTGAGGTTTGGGTCTCAGTTGGTTTGTCAAATTTTTATTTTGTTGGATGGTTCAGGCAAGAGATTATTATTTTCTTACTTTGTGAAAGCCTTCCTCGCTGGAGGATACAAGGAGCATTTTCTGCTACTTTACCGCAACCAACATTTTTTATTTGTTTGGGCTTCTCTTCTGCTGTGGATTTTGCTCCTTTCTTTTGCAGGTGCTTCGAGACTTTGGTTGGAGCTTTTTTTGGGAGCTATATCGAGGCTACTAGATCGTATCTTGGATGGTTTTTTGGGCTCTGCTCTTCTCATTTTTTCTTTCTTTACGTGTATACATGTATTTGGGTATACAACCTTTTGGTCTTTTTGTTTTTTGTATACATGTATTTGGTTGAGGAACCCCAGTTTGGCGTGAGTAATGTAATTTTGCTATTTTTATTTTCGGGGTTTCCTTTTCCAATCCATACTATGTACCTACCTTTTTGATTAACGTAAAGAGAGCAGATATATATTTTTTATTTATTAATCACATCCAAGCATATGCAGGAAAGTGTGTATTGCACTTTAAATCAATTAATATTTGTAGTGTTTTTATTTATATAACATGGGAATCACATCCAACCTTATTTTTTTATTTGTAGTATATTAGGACCATCTGATTAGAGAAAACATCAACCATATGATGATCTTATTTGGAGACTAAATGTTTATTATGTTGTAAGAAAATGATTTTTTCACATTTATTTTGACTCTTAAAGTTTAAAATAACAATTAATCATTGATTTTTATTATGTAGGAGGAGTACGAGCAGCTCCGGCACAGGCAGTTGACCTCTCAGACCCCAATAACTTACACCAGTAATGGTAGGCAACTACCACCAGTAATGGTAGCCAGCCTATCACCGCACAGTATGAGCTCGAGCTATGGAGGCAAGCAATGGGAAGGAAAAAGGGGAGAGTCTATGGCCTGGGTGCAAAAAGCACAGTCTTCGAGGCTGAGATCTCCCGTGTTTCTATAAGTTGCACCAGCTCGTCACAGTTGAATACTGAAGAACTTGCCATGCGGTCGCTGCTGTGAATGAGGAGCTCCATTATATGTGTGAAGGCCAACAAATAATTGAGGGGCGTATAGCACGTCTGGCGAAAAGCATGGAAGATCGTCAGGGCAAGCGACCAGTGAGTGTTGTATTCAAGGAAGAAGAGGATGAGGATGAGTTCTTATGCATTTATAATTTTCTTAAATATTTGAACATATATTGATGGCATAGATGTAAGCTTTTAATAATTTTGATTAGTATTTGTTACATTATGTTATTTTTCAGTGTTGGTATTTGTTTGTGATATAATTTTGCATGTTATTGTGATCGTTAGCATTGTTTTTAATTGTGTGCGGGTGTACGAATCTAAAAGTTCTTTTAAATTTTTTCTGTGTTACAGGTTTGCGTCGGATTAGCGTCGACTTTTCTTATGCTAATTCGACGCAAAACTGCATCCAATAATTTGCAACGCAAAATCCCACTGTAATTTGTGAAAATATTTTGCGGCGTAATTCACGGACGTTAAGTCTAACGTAAAAAGTTATCTTAGAACAACTTCGAGTAAATTTAACATAAATTACATTATCGACCCTTATTTTACCGTCGGTGACCATTTCCAATTAGCTCTAGTTATCGTGTTATTAAAATAATGAAATCACACATTAAATAAGTTCCTCAATTATGTGTGTGACATACTTAAAATCAACTAGCCAACTACCTACACTTGTAATAACTTCATTCAATTTAGATAACATAATAAAATCTCAACTCATATTTTTTTCCATTTTGATAAAATTTCAACAAGTTGATCAATCACTCTCACATCAATAAATTGTACACTTTATTTTTTAACATAGGAATTTAAATACATAAGTAAGAACTTCAAATGACATAATTTTTATGTTTTTAAAAAATATAACATATTATTTATTTCTTTTAGATGATATATATATATATATATATATATATATATAAATTAAATTTCCAACCCAAAAATCTTATATTTCCCTCTGGCCTTTGTGTCTATCATGCAAAATAGATGATATTTTATTTATTTTAAGTGATTTAAGCAGGATGATTAAGATGATATACATTTTGGGTTAAAAATTGAAATAGTAAACTAAGTGAAACGTTTGCAAGAGAACTCGCAGAAAGAGTGAGTGGTTTGAATTTGTACTTTTTAAATATTAAATGACAGAAGGCTTTTTGCAACGGCCTTGTTGGCAAACGTCGTCTTTTTGCCATCAATGCCGACCAAATATGTTGATTTGGCATCTTGCTTGCATGGACAAATCTCTCAGGCTGTCTGCTCCAATTATTCAAAATATTTGGGACGAGACGAAGCATGTTGATTTGGCATCCTGCTCGCATGGTCAAATCTTTTAAGTTGGCTGCTGCAACCATTCAAAACGTTAGGGGTGTAAACGGGAGGAGTTGAGCTTGAGTAACTCTTGACTTAAATTTGATTAAATTAATTGAGTTTGAGCCCATACTTGAATTTAATTCTACAAATTCAAGCTGAAAGAGAAAAAATATTATTAATTTAAACTAATTCAATAGTAAAATGATAAATTGAATAAACATTTAGTAGATGAATAATAAGGAATCACAATATCAGAAATAAAATATTAATTCTTAAATACATTTAATAATTAAAGGATATTTTTTGAATTTTAATATATATTTAGTATATTTTTTTATTAATTACATTTTAACAACCCAACCCATTATCTCCGGGGCTAGCTTAAAATTGTATTTTTAGCTCATCGAGTTTTGAGTTTAGCTCCAACAATATAAGCCATATTTGGGGCAGCTTGTTTGATGCAGTGCATTTTAAAAATGCACACGGATCAGTTTGGATAAACAGTATTTTGACTGTTTATTCAAAAAATTACATTTCCAAACAACTAAAATCTATATAGACGCTGCTAACTAGATCTTACTTAAGAAAAAAAAATTATAATACTAGTTTTTCCCATAACAGAAACAAATTTAAGGAAAAACAGAGTTGCCAGGACACACCATCTGTCTCCCCTCTCAAAACTTTATCGTCAGCGCACACGTCAGAACGACCATTATATATATAATCACATCACAACCATCATACCAACATCCCATATACCTATCAAATCCTCATCTCCAACGCTCCATCTTCCCTTCACCCAATCCACTCTTATTCCTCTGCCGCCAATCAACTTTCAGAAACGCCAACAATGGTCAACAAACACCACCACCATGGCCAAAAACACCATTTTTTAATGGTAACCATCGCCGCCCAAGGCCAGATAAATCCCGCGCGTCACCTCGCACGCCGCCTCGCCCGAACCACCGAAGCCCGCGTCACCCTCACCACCCCTCTATACTCTCACCGCCTCCTCTTTCCCGGATCCCTCGCCGCTGCCGGTGAGCCCGACGATGTCGCAGAGGAAACTCCTCTCAATCCAGATATCTCCGGAGTTGTCTCCTACGCCCCATACTCTGACGGCTTTGACAAAGGAATTCACATGGACACCGTAGAACCCATTGTTTATATGGAAAAACTAAAATCACACGGCTCCCGCACCCTTGCCGCTCTGGTGCGCAACTTCGCCTCGGCTGGCCGCCCGGTGACCTGCATATTGTACACCATATTGCTCACCTGGGCAACCGATGTTGCCCGAGATCTCAGCATCCCTACCGTTCTCTATTGGATCCAACCTGCTTCAGTCTTCACCATCTACCACCACTACTTTCAAGGACACCAAGGCTTCACTTCCGATGAAAAAGAAAAATCTTGCTGCATAGAATTACCCGGCCTGCCTCCTCTAAGTCCGAAGGACCTCCCATCCATCATGTCCACGCCAAACGCCTTCCTATCCGCCCACAAAGACATATTCATAGAACTTGGCAAGTATGAGAAAGCTAAAGTTTTGGTGAACACGTTCTATCAACTGGAAGCTCCGGTGATAGATGCGACCCCTGAGTACGAACTGATCGCAGTTGGGCCGGTAGTGGACAAAAGCTACTTGCTTTCCGCAGTAGGAAGTAATGACCTGTTTGAGGAAGACAGGGGAGGTTACATGGAGTGGTTAGACGCGCAGGAGGAACGGTCGGTGGTGTACGTGGCTTTCGGCAGCTTGACCCGGCTGACATCGCGGCAAGTGGAAGAGTTGGATGTGGGGCTGAAAGCGAGCGGGCGACCGTACTTGTGGGTGCTGAGGAAGGACAGCAGACCGGAAGGGATTGGAGTGGATTTGGTTTTGAAGGGAGGGAAGGGGATGGTGGTGGAGTGGTGCTCGCAAGTGAGGGTTTTGGATCACAAGGCGGTGGGATGCTTCGTGACGCACGGTGGGTGGAACTCTACGTCTGAGGCAATAGTGAGTGGGGTGCCGATGGTGATGTTGCCGCAGTGGATCGAGCAGGCGACGAATGCGAGGATGGTGGAGGCGGCATGGGGTATTGGGGTGAAGGCAGAGGCAGGGGAGGATGGGGTTGTGGAGGCGGGGGAGCTAGGGCGTGGGCTGGATGTGGTGTTGGGGGAGGGGGAGAGGGCTAGGGAGATTAGGAGGAAGGCGAGGGAGTGGAAGGAGAAGGCGAGGGCGGCGCTAGCAGAGGACGGATCATCTTCCAGAAGCCTCAGGGAGTTTGTGGATGGTCTTTGGGGATCTATAATGTAATGTGTGGATAAGCTATAATGAAATTATGGATGTGGCATGTGTAATTATTTTTGATGGACAATAATTAGGATAAGTATTTCCTACGTTTGATTCTGTTGTGATGTAATAATATTTGCATTTCTCAAATGAATTTTTTTATTTTATAAATAATCTTTAATGAGAAGGGAAATGAAAACTCCATTACGCGACGAAACACTGAGACAATCGTGCCCGACAACATGATCTTTATATATATATAAACACCCTTGTATCTGAATCACATCCAAGTATATGCAGGAAAGTGTGTATTGCACTTTAAATCAGTTAATATTTGTAGTATTTTTATTTATATAACACCCTTGTATAGGAATCACATCCAATTTTATTTTTTTATTTGTAGTATATTAGGATCATGTGATTAGAGAAAACACCAACTATATGATGATCCTATTTGGAGACTAAATGTTTATTATGTAGTAAGAAAATGATTTTTTCACATTTATTTTGACTCTTAATGTTTAAAATGACAATTAATCATTGATTTTTATTATGTAGGAGGAGTACGAGCAACTCCGGCACAAGCAGTTGGCCTCCCAGACCCCAACAACCACCACCAGTAATGGTAGCCAGCCTATCACCGCGCAGTCTTATTTCGAGCTATGCCATGGGGAGGAAAAAGGGGAGAGTCTATGGCCTGGGTGCAAAAAGCATAGCCTTCGAGGTTGAGATCTCCCGTGTTTCTATAAGTTGCACCAGCTCGTCACAGTCGGATACTAAGGAACGTGCTAGACAGGTCGCTAATATGAATGAGAAGCTCCATCATATGCGTGAAGGCAAACAAAGAATTGAGGGGGGTACAACATGTCTGATATTTTATTATTTTAAGAGATTTAAGCAGGATCATTAAGATGATATATATATTTGGGTTAAAAATTGAAATAATAAACTAAGTGAAACAAAACTCGTAGAAAGAGTTTAGGCTGAAGAACAACCCGAGTAACACGTTTAATAACATCCTGAGTAACACGTAAATAACACTTGAGTAACACGCTGATCAACATCCTTAGTAACATGTCATTGTTACACGTTGAATAACACGAGAGTAACACGTAGATAACACATGAGTAACACGCTGAATAACACCCTGGTAACACGTCAACAACAGGCTGAGTAACACGCTGAATAACACGAAAGTAACATGTAGATAACACGTAAGTAACACGCTGAATAACACCCTGAGTAAGATGTCAATAACAGGCTGAGTAACACACTGAATAACACGAGAGTAACACGTAGATAACACACAAGTAACACGCTGAATAACATTAGAGTAACACGTAGATAACGCGTAAGTAACACTCTGAAGAGTTACTACACTGTGTTACTATATATCGAATTGCTTCACATAGTCTAACAGACCATATATGGGGCAAAACATTCATATCTTGTTGGTATTTTTATGATTTTATGTTTGTATTTTTAATAAATATAAAAAAATTTACTTATCCTAGTTAATTTATCCTATAAAATGTACTTCACATAGTTTAAAAATTTTTCGCAAAAATTTAATCGGCTGAATAACACGACAAAAGGTGGAATAACACTGATTTAATCGGCGGTAACACGGTGTAGTAACATGTCACATTACGCGTGGTAATGTAGAGTAATGTCGATTAATCGGCCGGTAACACGGGGAATATTCGCTGCGAGACAACGCATTAAGAGGGCAGTAACGCAAGGCACATGTTATTCCCGTGTTATTTCCATGTTATTCACGTGTTATTCCCATGTTATTCACGTGTTATTCCCATGTTATTCCCATGTTATTCACATGTTACTCCCATGCTATCTACGTGTTACTCAAGGTGTTATTAAACGTTTTACTCCCGTGTTATCTACGTGTTATTAAGCATGCAACAACACGTTATTCAGCTTGTTACTGAGCGTGTTATTCAACGTGTTAATCACATGTTATATAGGTGTTACTCACGTGTTATTCAGCGTGTAACAACCTGATATTCAGCTGATTACTACAAGTTTAAGTCAAGGTGTTGCTCACGTGTTATC
Organism: Phalaenopsis equestris; assembly: GCF_001263595.1. Taxonomy (NCBI): domain Eukaryota; kingdom Viridiplantae; phylum Streptophyta; class Magnoliopsida; order Asparagales; family Orchidaceae; genus Phalaenopsis; species Phalaenopsis equestris. The sequence goes on along the minus strand of NW_018165706.1, from coordinate 25,312 downwards.
TACCAATTATTCCCGTGTTATTCAGCGTGTTACTCAGGGTGTTATTCAGCGTGTTACTAACGTGTTATCTACGTGTTATTCAGCATGTAACAACATGTTAATGACGTGTTACTCAATGTGTTGATCAGCGTGTTACTCAAGTGTTATCTACGTGTTACTGCAGAGTGTTATTAACCGTGTTACTCAGAGTGTTACTCAAGTGTTATTCCAATGTTATCCACGTGTTATGTATGTGTTATTCAACATGTTATACAATTGATATTTATGATAATCAAATTATCCACGTTTGAACAAGATTAAGACAGAAATCAGAAATATTTGAATTGAAAAATAAATATATTATAAACCATCAATTACTTCTTTCTAATAAAGTTTAAAGATGTTACAGTATACCAACTTTTACAATTTCAATCAATCTATATTCTCACTTATGGAATCCATCAAAAGTCCAGTGTACGTTTCAGTTAGTTGCGGTGCATAGTATTCATGCAATAGAGGAGTAATACCAAGTTCAATTTGAGTGATTTTTTTATATAAAAGTCAGTCAAATGATACTGAATTTTAGTAACATACCTGGGTAAGACAATCTGTCAAACTTTGCTCGAATGCGTCAACAACTTGACGGCTAGTTGCTACTTCTTGTTCCATTCCTGAATGCAATGGGTCAAGTTAGAAGTATGCATTATACATGGAATGAAGGAAATACCAAATTTAAAAAAATTATACTTTTAGCTTTCTTATTTTTTTCCCAGTATTCTTTCAGCCTAGATGTAGATACTCCTTTTGACCTCTTTTTAGCAGGGTCGTTCACATTGCATTCTATATTTGTGACTTTCTTATTTTTTGTTTTCTTTACTTCGATCGTTCTCCCTGCTAGAGCGTCCTCAATACCTCTAGATAATTTTTTAAACGTCTCCCACAAACACTCCTCAGCTAACTCATTTTCTTGTGCTCTATTAATGAGTTGATATGCAAATTTCTGATAGCATGAACTAAATATAAGGGAACTTGAAGAAACATTATTCAACCCATAGTCTTTTAGATCTCTACACCCAAATATGTTATACATGTCCCCTTTAGTATTGATGGACCACCACAATAAGAAATATTTCACCGGAATCACCTTTATTTTGATGACATTGAGAACAAATAGTGCGTGGGAGCATAACAAACCCATCATCTCAAATTTTTTGCAACTACATGTAACCTCACAAGTAACTTTATCAACTAACACATTCAAGGGCAGCCTTGTCCCCTCATCATCCAATCTTGATACTTCAGCTGTAAACCCACATAATCCATTCAATAGCTCTTGTTCAAACATTGAGTAAAGCTTCCTTGTACATAATGAGGTAGCTTGCCTCAGGACGGGATTGATTTTAACCATGAGCATTCTGACGGACTGACCGCATTTGAAATCTTCAGTTTTCTCATTCCGGCGCCATGATTTCATTATGTTTTCAAGACCGATAAAACAATCTATGAGAGAGCTAGTTGGCTTTGAAACACCATGATAAACATTATTGGTCGACTCACTTCTCTATGTTGATAGGATTCTCATACTAAATATATCCTTATTAAATGTTGTTGACCATTTATGCCTTATACGATACATTTCATCTAACCAGACATTGCTTTGTAGTTCTCCCAACTCAATCATTAAGGAACACATTTCTTCAAACTCCTCCTCAGAATCACAGTTGCTCAATCATTTATAAAAAGACCATAGATGCTCTTAGTACGCACTCCACAGTGTACTTTGGAAGAAAGTTTTTTGTAGATATGCCATTGACATAATCTGTGATGTGTTTGTCAGAGGCATTTTGCAATGGCTCTTGCCAATGCTTGATCCTGATCGGTAAAGATTGTTATGGGATAATTGTCTCTCATTATTCGAATGAATGATTTGAATAACCACATGAATGATTCGGTAGTCTCATCAGACAAAAATCCAACTCCAAACAGTATGTTCTGCCAGTGGTGTCCCCCACAAATGGAGCGCAACATAAGTTATGTTTATTTAATCTGCAGCTTGTATAAAAAATTATGACATCCCCGAAGCAGTCATAATCCAACCTGCATAATCCATCACTCCAAAAAATGCTTATTAACCTACCAGAATCATCTGTTTGGAAATCCCAAGCAAACATGCTATCCCCAGCTTGACTCTCCATGAACAATTGTATTAAAACATTGACATCTCCCTGTTCAATTCTTTGTCTTCTTTCTCTTTGGATGAAATTAAATGCATCTCTCTTGGTGCATTCCAAATTCTCCACACCACCAACCTCCGTGGCAATGAAATTGTATACATGCGTTGCTCTGATCCCTGAACCTGTCATTGCTCTCAACACATCTGTATTGAGCTCACTTATCCTTCTGCTGGAATGAAGAAGATGTTTGTCACCACTTTCGGCCAAAGGATGATTGTGATTTTCAATGAATTTTTCCACTGTCCAATTTCCTTCGAAATCAACTTGAAATCGAACCATGGTCTTGCGCAAGATCTCGGCATCCATGTCATTCACTATTGGATACAACCTACATCAATCTTCGCCATCTACTGTCACTACTTCCAAGGCCATCAAGGCTTCATTTTCGCCGTTGCTGATAAAAAAGAATCATCTTTCTCCATAGAACTACCGGGCCTACCTTCTCTACGGAGGAAGGACCAACCCTTTATTACTACAACGCCGAACCTCTACCTATCTGCCCACAAAGACATTCATAGAACTCGGTTAGTGTCAGAAACCTAAAGTTTTGGTGAACACATTCTATCAACTGGAAGCACCAGTGATAGATGAGACCACTGAGTTTGAACTGGTCGCTGTTTGTTCGGTTGTAGACAACAACCATGTGCTTGCAGCGAAAACAAGCAAGGAATTGTTTGAGAAGGACAAAAGAGGATACATGGAGTGGTTGGACGCGCAGAAGGAACGGTCGGTGGTATACGTGGCTGTCAGCAGCTTGACCCTACTAACTTTGCGACAAGTGGAAGAGTTGGATATGGAACTGAAGGTGAGTGGGCAGCCGTACTTTTTGGTGCTGAGGAAGGACAATAGACCGGAAGGGATTGAAATGGATGTGGCTTTGAAATTAAGCATCGGGATGGTGGTGGAGTGGTGCTCGCAAGTGAGGGTGTTGGATCACAAGGTTGTGGGGTGCTTTGTGACGCACGGTGGGTGGAACTCTACGTCTGAGGCAATAGTGAATGGGGTGCCGATGGTGATGCTCCCGCAGTGGATTGAGCAGGTGACAAATGCGAGGTTGGTGGAGGCGGCATGGGGGATTGGGGTGAAGGCGGAGGCAGGGGAGGATGGGGTTGTGGAGGCGGCGGAGTTAAGGCGTGGTTTGGATGTAGTGATGGGGGATGATGATAGGGCAAGGGAGATTAGGAAGAAGGTTGGGGAGTGTAAGGAGAAGGCTAGAGCGGCGGTCGCACAGGACAGATCATCGTCTAAAAAACCTTAAGGCGTTTGTGGATGGCCTTTGAGGGCAAAATATAAGGTATAAAATGTGATATAATATGTCAATAATTTTTTCGCATAAAATTTTGGAATGTGGCATGGGTAATATCTTCTGTTGAAACAGGATTTGTCAAATTCTGTTAGATTAGGATTTTTCAAATTTTTGCGGATCTTGCGAGCCATGCCGAGCAAGGACGAGTGATGTCTCATAAATATGCGTAGTAATTATATTTAATAAATTCATATTTATGCTATTTATTTAGCAATTAATCTAAAAATTTGTGATCAAGGGAGTGTTGGATTTAATTTTTATGTTTTTATGTTTGGTGAGATTTAAGTTAAATTTATGGATAAATTCTGTAAATAGTAATACCCCATCAACAAATTCATAACGGTTGGCATGAATTTCAAAGTATAACATGAATCTCAATGCATCTTTTTAAGCGAGAAATATTTAAACTTGAATTAAGAGTTGTCCAGAGCTTTGATTTTAGTAAACTGATAGTCAAACTGACCGACTCGATGAGACGGACCCAATGATACTAAAGTTGGTCCAATTCAATCCAAATTATAACCCAATCAAGATGTTAAACCATGTTTGAGAGTTTTTTCGATTACATCTGAAAGGTCAATCAGATGTTGAATCTGACAAGTTTATAGTCAAATCAAACTTCTCGATAAGGCGAATCCAACAATCCCAAGATCACTCAATTTCGACATCATTAAGACACTCAAATATTCATTAAAAGACGTCTGATCCAGGGAAGACTTTTGAGTTGTAAATCAAAATTGCTCATATTCTTGTATTAATTGCACATGCAACTCTATAAATAGAGCTTTATCCCTCTCATGAGCTTGAAGTGTAAGGAAAATCTTAATGCTTAGAGAAGGAGCTAAAATCCAACGTCATTTCGCCGCTGACCACTAGTAACTATCTGCTATCGACAACCAGTCACTGCCTGTTGTCGACAACCAGCCACTGCCTGTTGACGACCACCAGTCGTTGCCTGATGGAGACCACCACTCTCCGACATCCATTTGCTCTTTACGATGAACCACTATGTGAAGCGACAACTGACATCACAGAGTCATGAAGCAATAGGCAAAGCGACGCATCATCTCGAACATTAGGATGCCACCCCAAAGATGGTGTAACAATGCATCTCAAAGATTTGTGTAATGAGGCACCACACATACGCTCATGAAGCTCTTGACTTTGGTCACATAAGCCTACAAATGTCAGTGCTAATCACCACTACCACCTACGTGATAAACTAAGATCTATATGGTCCTCATCTCTCGCAGGTTCTAACTCTAACCCCCAAGACTGACGGACACCACTACTACTCACCACCACGGCCTACATGACCAGCTATGGTCTACATGGTCCTCAACTAGTGTGACTCCAAACACCGACCCTTGCAACCTACAAATGTACTCGCCACTACGACCTATATGACCAACTACGACCTATGTGTTCCTTAGCTCATGCAACTCCCGACTCCAGCCCTCGTGATCTACAAACATCATTACTACTAGCTAGGGGTGTAAGCAAGCCGAACACGAGCTGAGCCTGGGCTCGTGTTCGACTCGTTTATATTTCGAGCTCAAAAAGTGTGCTCGTGCTTGGCTCGTTTGCTTAGCAAGCCGAACATGAGCTGTTCACAAACAAAGAGTCGTTTTGACAAGCATAATCACGTAGCCATATGATGTTAAGGGTTGGGGCAAGATTTAAAAATTATTATTTATATTAAATATTATTTGAATCTAATTTAATAACTTTTATTCTATTTTCTTTATTAATACTTTTAATTGATTATAAATCTTTGTAGCTTTGTAGTCAATTAAATTTTTTAAAAATACTACTCATCAATATATATTGTAT
>NW_018165706.1:17757-19944 GCF_001263595.1 Phalaenopsis equestris | reverse complement strand
ATATATATATAATTGATGAGTAGTATTTCGAGCCAAAATGAGTCGAGCACGAACAAACGAATCTTTTTTCATGCTCGGCTCGTTAACTTAGAGAACGAGACAAATACGAGCTTCTTAACGAGCCAAACATGAGTTGTTCGCGAACAACGAGCTATTTTGACCGCCCTAATTTTACTCGCCATTATGACCTATGTGGTCCATAGCTTGTGCAATGAACAATTCAGGTCCTCGCAGTCTATGAATGTAACTACTACTCACTACCATAGTCTATGTGACCGACTATGACATACATGACTCACACATTCCGAAACTTCCCACTATGGCTTCTCTTTCCAATCAACGCTCCTGGAACAATCATCTAAATACTCATGATGGACTACTACCTCCACAAGAACTACAGTCATATTATGCATATATAACTTTGTAATTCTATCTTCCCTAATTAAGGAGAAAAACAAACTTGTGTGCTCATCATCTATAGTGGATTATTTCAACTGGGCTAGGCCCCGTGACTTTTCCCCTTCGCAAGGTCTTTCCACGTAAAAAAGTAAATGTGTCTCCTTGTGCTTACTTCTCTTCCTTTATCTGAGTGTGTATTAAATTCTCGGGCAACGCTAAGATGACTATCCATTATTATACTGCTGTGAATTTTCTAGCACGCATCATTTTGGCATTGTAAATGAGAAACAAAACATCATTTGACACTGTCTTCAAATCCGAGACACCGATCCCCTACTTCATTTCCCAATGATGTACAATATCCAACAAGCGAAAGAACCTCCTTTGCAGCTTGAAGAACATCTTTGGTGCACTCTTTGATGTGGGGGGCAACCTTCACTGCAGTGTAGAAAGATAGTTTATGTCAACGTTCCGGACACGATTGTAGTAGGGTTGTCTTCTCTCATCCTATTCAAACACAATTTCCTTCACAAATTCTTCGAGGCTGGGGGCAACCTTCACTGCAGTTTCGAAAGTTTTTTTACGTTAACGCGCCCGACAGGACTGTGGTGGGGTAGTCCTCTTACATTTCATTCAAACAAAAAGTCTTTGAAATCACCCCTAGACTGGGGGAAAATTTCATCTAAAATAACACTTCCTTAACAACCCCTCTCATAACTAGAGTTCCTATTCAACAAGATCAAGAAACTAATCACTTCAAGACTCATTACGTAAGTTCATGTGGAGAACGCCCCTGCTAGGGAGCAAAAGATTTAAAAGCAACAACTAATGAATTGTTAAGCATTTTTATTGAGTATGATTGCAACCATTTTTTCAAGGAAACTTATGTTCCATTGCGAGCTAGGCCTTGATCCTAATTTTTTGTATATGTAAGAATTTATGAAGTTGACACCACTTCTTGAAGATTTTAATCCCCGACAACAGCGCCAAAAACTTGATCCCTGAATAATTAAAGCTTATGCACAGTATAACAATAGTTCTGATGATATTTTTCACTTATATTTCTTTATTTTGCAACAAAAACAAAAACTTGATTCTGAAGGAAAATAAAAATTTAACTTTTTAATTTATATATATTTATATTGGGATACTACACAAGCATAAATATCGTTATCAAGTAATATATGACATTTTGATTAAGACCTGAATATCGAACCCACAAGGAAGATTATGCAATATGCACTTTTTAGAAAGTTTTTCTATTTAAAAAAAATAATTACTTAAACTAAAAATGATTTTTACAGGAATTTAAAATTTAAAATATTTTTTGTATTTTTGATATTTTAACGAAACAGTAAAAAGATAACTAAAGTTTTTGTAGAAGAAAAATATTTAATATGAAAATATCTTTCTTCTTATCATGAATCAGTAATAAACATAAGAATTCTGTTGTAGAAGTATGCAAATTGTGTTGTGTCAAATAAGAGCAATAATATTCTTTACCCTTACTAGAGATGTTATAAAGAACATTGGCTAATTTAAAGTTTGAATAGTTCTGAAGACCGGCTAGACAGGGAAGATACTAGCTCTCACTCTAGAGTTCTCTCGATTCCCTCCACCTAGGGGCTAACATTCTCGTATCAGAACCTAAAAATATAAACCAAGTTGGGGGATTTAACCTGTCACTTTAAAGTCCTCTAACTCTACACCCATCAATGAATATTTCCCTATTTATTTGCACTCAATCATATGAAATACATTCTCATTCATACAATCTCATGTGATTTT
>NW_018165706.1:17314-17668 GCF_001263595.1 Phalaenopsis equestris | reverse complement strand
AAGATAAAGAAAACTACTCAGAATCTATGGAGAAAACAAAACCACACTTTAGTTTAAAAGAAGAAATCATTGTCAAACCAACAACAAGTCTCAATTAAAACTAAAAGTAGTCTAAAACAAAAAGATAAAAACTTATCTTAAGTCCTCCACCAAACTTTTGAAGTTCCTTTAAATCTCTTCTCTTTTACAATCGCTCAAAAAAAAACAAAAATGATAAAGTAAAATAAAAAGTGGTTCTTGAAAATCTAAAACTCTCTCATTTCCAACACTTTTCAGAATTTTCAAGCACACTTTAAAAAGTCTCAACTCATTCTTTTCTAAGTCCTCTCTTCTTTCTTTTATAGCTTTCCAAGA
>NW_018165706.1:16338-17228 GCF_001263595.1 Phalaenopsis equestris | reverse complement strand
TTGATAATTTTTGTCCATGGTGGTTAAAATTTTAGAGTTGGAAAAATAAGATTTATCTATTAAGCCAATGGGTGCCTCAAAAATCTCTTCGAAATTCGCCTCTCAGTCCCCAACAACTACCACCAGTAATGGTAACCAGCCTATCACTGCGCAGTCTGAGTTCGAGCTATGGAGGCAGGCCATGGGGAGGAAAAAGGGGAGAGTCTATGGCCTGGGTGCAAAAAACATAGCCTTTGAGGTTGAGATCTCCCGTGTTTCTATAAGTTGCACGAGCTCGTCACCGTTGGATACTAAGGAACGTGCTAGATAGATCGCTACTATGAATGAGTCTCCATCATATGCGTGAAGGCAAACAAAGAATTGAAGGGGGTATAGCACGTCTGGCGGAAAGCATGGAAGATCGTCAGGGCAAGCAACTAGTGAGTTTTGTATTCAAGGAAGAAGAGGATGAGGAGGAGTTCTTATGTATTTATAATTTTCTTAAATATTTGAACTTATATGGATGGCGTAGATGTAAACTTTTAATAATTTAGATTAGTACTTGTGACATTATGTTATTTTTCAATGTTGGTATTTGTTTGTGATATAATTTTGCATGTTGTTGTGATCGTTAGCATTATTTTTATTTGTGTGCTGGTGTATGAATCTAAAGGTTCTTTTAAATTTTTTTTGTGTTACAGGCTTGTGTCGGATTAGCATCGACTTTTCTGATGCTAATTCAACGTAAAACAACATCCAATAATTTGCAACGAAAAATCTGACTGTAATTTGTGAAAATGTTTTGCGACGTAATTCACGGACGTTAAGTCTGACGTAAAAAGTTATCTTCGAACAACTTCGAGAAAATTTAACAAAAATTACATTATCGACCCTTAATATATATATATATA
>NW_018165706.1:9806-15158 GCF_001263595.1 Phalaenopsis equestris | reverse complement strand
GAAAATGAAATATCTTTTTCCTTATCATGAATCAGTAATAAGTATAGGAATTCAGTTGCAGAAGTATGAAAAATTGTGTTGTGCCAAATAGGAGCAATATTATTCATTACCTTTATTAGAGATGCTACAATATAAATTGGCTAATTTAAAGTATGAATAGTTCTGAAGAATGGCTAGGCAGAGAAGATACCAGCTCTCACTCTAGAGTTCCCTCAATTCCCTCCACTTGAGGGCTAACATCTCGTATCAGAATCTAAAACAATAAACCAAGTTGGGGGCTTTAGCCTGTCACTCTAAAGTCCTCTAACTCTACACCCTTCAAAGATTATTTTCCTATTTATTTGCACTAAATCATATGAATTACATTCTCATTCATACAACCTTACGTGAATCTTTCCAATTGTTGACGAGACAATTCCATCTCAGTTCTTACATGTTCTCACAATAAATTTTAACATCTAAATGGGCCAGATCAAGAAGTAAATGAAGTACATGGAATTAAATCATCATATCTTCTTCCAACATTGAAGATTAATACTCTCCACAACTTTCATCCAACACTTTAATTACGTATCAGTTTAAGAAGAAAGAAAAAGGAAACTACTCAGAATCCATGGAGAAAACAAAACCACACTTTAGTTTAAAAGAAGAAATCATTGTCAAACCAATAACAAGTCTCAATTAAAACTAAAAGTAGTTTAAAACAAAAAGATAAAAACTTATCTCAAGTCTTCCACCAAACTCTTGAAATTCTTTTGAATCTCTTCTCTTTTACAATCACTCAAAACAAAATAACAAAAATGATAAAGTAAAATAAAAAGTTGTTCCTGAAAATCTCTCCGAACTAACTTCCCAGAAAAGAACTTTCAAAACTTACCAATATTTTTAGGACTCTTTACTAAGTCCTCTATTCTTTCTTTTTTAGTTTTCCAAGCGGTGTCTTGGGATCTCTTCGAAATATGTCTTGATTCGATGTATATGCCCAACAGATGCATCTTTTCATGATAATTAAGCCAATGGGTGCCTCAAAAACATCTTCAAAATTCGTGAAAACTGGTTTTACTCGTCTAGTAACTGCCACTGGCGCTTAAGCATGGGGTCTCGGCGCTTAGGCGTGACCTTCTTTGTTTAACCGGCACTTAAGCACTGGATCTGACGCTTAGGTGCCAAAACTCTTTAGCACAATTTTTCACCTTTTTGCTCCAAATTTGATCCTTTTTCACTCGTTTAAGCATTTTTTTCCGTTTTTACTCGTATCTTCAAGAAAAACACAAAAATACCTTCCATTAAAGCGCAATATCTCAAAAATAGGTATAAAAATGTGTCGAAAAATACTATATATTTTAGGTGTATAAAAATCTCTCAAACTTAAAATGTTACTTGTCATCAAGTGACACTCCAATCTTTAAAAACCAAATATGTATGATATGTATATGAGTTTCTTTAGGAGTTACTAAAATTTAGATTTAGAAACATAATAGTCCAATTTAGATAAAATAATTAGTAAAATGAGACAAACTAAAAGTTTGAAAATTTTTTAATGTTAAGAACTATGAAAATATGAGTTTCTATCTAATTCAAAAATATTGTAAGTTCTCTAAATTTAGATTTTAGTTCTTTTATTTTCTATACTTAAAAATTTTTATTAAAAATAAATTTACTTACTATATTATATTTATAAGCTTATTTTTGATTAGGCACTAATCCTGAAGCTTCTCCTCTCTTACATTTCTTTCATTTTTCTTTTTTTTTTCTTTTCTTTTGCATTTCTTTTCTTTTCTTTTTTTTTTCTTCTTCTTTTTATTTGGATAGCCTTTAATGATTTTGGACTTCACTATCCCCCTCTTAAAGTTAAAAACATTTCACATTCCTTCACTTAACAAATTTATATTAGCTTAAAGATTTCATAAAGTTTAATTCTTTTCTTTTTACATTAATCTCCAAGATTTTTAATACTTTAAAAATACAAATTTATTTACTTAACATAGAAAAATATAGTCTTATTCTCTTATACCAAATATCTTAATCTCTAAAATTTACCTTAATTATTGAAAATTTTTACTTAAGCTTACTATATGTAGAAACATAAATATAGTTATCTAAAGTTAACCTCTAATACCGAATGTCATGTCAAATTTAAAATTATTGAAAATATAGCTAAGTGAGGAAAAAGAAAATTAAGTTTATTTCTTTTAAAAAAAATCGGAATTTTTCTTTCCCCTCTAAACTTAAATTTTTAAAAGATTTAACATGAAGAACTAAAAAAATAAATGGTAAAAGAAAATGTTAAATACATAAAGAAAACACTTACCTGTTGAAGGTTTTGATTTTTGAAACTTAACTCTGAAATATTGCAGGTGCTAATATGAAAAGCTACAAACTTAAAACATTAAATTTCACATAATACATATAAAATATGTCGACCTCGGGTGCGCCAACTAAAAGAACCTCCACTAACTTGTTGTAAGGGGGTGGTGGAAGATCGTTGAAGCAGAGATGAATGGCTCCTCTTTGTGATTTTCCCAAATCTTCATTTTTATTTGAGATAATTTTACGAGGAAAGAAAGTTTTCTTTCCATCTTATGCAATAACTCATCTTGAGTCTTGGTATCACCTCTAAATGTAGAAGCACGAGAAGTAGATAATCGTAATGAAGATGCAGCAGAGGTAGATGCAACACACGTCTCTAATCCATAACTTCTAGAAAATCCTCCTCTCCAGCCAAAAATCGAATGCTCAGAATAAGTCTTCACATTCACCTTTGTAATGGGCTTTAGAGGTAACAAAACTTCCTCCCAATTCCTTAACAGAACTTCCTCCAAACTATCATACTTTACTCGAGCCTGCTAGCATAATGAAAATATAAAGGAAGCAAATCCCATACCTACAGTAGTAGCAGCAGCAGCAGCTGAATTGATGATAGTGTGATAGATCAAGGCCCCTATGTTGATGGGATTTCTTTCCATAATACAATAGTTCAACGTTGCTCTCACATTGCTCTCTCTTTGGTCACTTCACTGAGATGAATGGTCGGAAGCAGACGAGCAGAAATGAAATAGTGTCAGGCCTTCGAAGGTGCACATAAATTTGAAGTTGGAAAATTTACTCTCCTCTCATTGGTTATCTTCTAAAGTCCTCTCCCAATAGTCAAATATGAAATAATCTACCTCTCCACCCGGACTCTTGAAACATCGCTCCTGAATCAATTTTCGTGACTATAGAGTGTCACTATATCGATCTTGAGCTTTCAAACTAACAAACTTGCTCGAATCAAATGGGCTCTTTCCTCTACTCTTTTTCATTCTTGGTGTCATTCTACAAATTTGATAAAATTCAAAAATAACTTTAAAAATCAAGTTTAAATCACTAAACTAAACTTCCAAAAGCACTAACTAAACTTCCCAAGTAATTTCCATAGATTTTTTTTCACTTTTCACCATGAATAGTAAATTTTTGAAATCTTCCAAATGTGCTCAAAATATATGGTGAAAATCCAAAATTTTTGCATAGAAGTAAACCTCTTACCTTAAGGAACTTGGATCTAGCAAATCTCACTCGATTCCACCAAGAAATTTTCAAATTCCACTTCCCTTAGCCCTTAAAATCGCGATTTTGAGTTGGGGAAGATGATATGAGGGGTTAAAAATGGTTATTTCAAGCTTAAAATTCACTTTTAACCGTTTGTGAAAAGGTTTTTGTGAACCAACACTTAAGCGCGGGTAAGTGGCGCTTAGGCACCTGCCTCTCGGGTTGGCTCGCGCTTAAGTGCGAGATGTGGCGCTTAGGCGCTACTGCACAATTTTCAAAATTTTAAGTAAAATGCACTATTAGCCTAAGTAAACCACCTCTAAATGCTCTCATAGCACTTAAATGACTATTTTTACTTCCTTTAACTCCCTTTTCTCTCAAAATTCTTTATAATAATTAATTCAATTCGAGCCTAAAAATAACACAAATTTTCACAAAAAAAAACTTGTATTAATTCACAAACAAGTACAAACATATTTAACACTTAGTTCTCTCTCTAAATAGTCTTGGATGAGAAATTTTCTTAAGTACAAACTCTTAACACACATTTTACAATTAAACACATTGTTTACATTATTTTGGTTAAGGAGTTGCCCGTAAGAAGCTGTCGGTCACCAGAATCGAAATCTTGTCGCCCGCTTCGGAAGGATGTTTTAATGTTTAGAAAAATATGGAATTAAACTGACCCCATATTTTTCATAGTTTAAATGAAAGAGCGCTATACCTCAAATCCAGCATCTATCCCGAAGGATAAACACAAGACTTGAGAATGAGACTCGATCAAATAAACTAAGAAATGTATGACGTCCGTTTGGTCTGCGAAACCATTTTATTTACCGACAATTTCCCTTATTTAATATAAAGAATTAAATAGGGTTTATATTAAGCTGAGTTCAAGAAAAGCTTATTATAAGGGCAAGCACCTATAGTTAATTACATCTTAAATGACCGAAGTCATCTAAGAAAACTCTCGATAAAAATTAAGAAATATTGTCTTCAAGGAATTCAAAGGAAAGGACTTTTCAATGATATCAGACAAAGAGACGTGAAATGAGATTGACTCAAATTTGGAACATTTTGTTTTTGGAATCCAAAGAAAGAAGAACTAGAGGATGACACAGATCTAGGATGACAGAGATTCGGAGGAGAACCTCGGTGCCTTTCCAATCTATCCTATTGTTTGGCTTCAATTTTGAGGAGAAATATTTAGGTGTTTCACCCTGCCAATTTTATTTGTTAGGGCTTACATTCATATGAGAAGATCACACGAATAACCTGGAAGATGTGAGGATTTAGGTCGTGACAAACGACAACCTCGGAATCCTAAGACAAGTTTAGGGCTTATATTGTACAACATGGTTGTACAAAGGCTGTACACAACATGGTTGTACAAAGGCCTAAAGATAAGGTGAGGATTTATGTTGCATAAGCAGACAACCTCAAAATTCTATGGCTTTGGTTGTTTAATTCTAAGGAAGAAAGTTAGTTTAGATGGTATAGACAAGTTTTGCTGTTGAAGATGGCCGTGCTGCCCGCCATGCTAGCTCCAAGCTCCTTGCCATGATGAGTTTGAGTTGTCTAGGGTGTCAAGTTATGATGTCAAATCAGGTGGCCCTAGGGTTGTAGTTCTTTAAATTTTCAAGAGGGATGTTAAAGTTGATTAGAGCGACACCGGTTAGGATCCTACGGTTCCCTCATTCTGACACCAATATTTTCTATTAGATTCACTTAGTCCAAATGAATTTACTTAACTCAACTTAATGAGTTCCATAATTTCATTTAGACCGTGGGAAGCCTCGTTAGCAGCCGTAGGTTACCTCCTCC
>NW_018165706.1:9111-9676 GCF_001263595.1 Phalaenopsis equestris | reverse complement strand
CATGTTGTGGTGGTGAATTTTATCTTGGTTGATTTTTAATTTTGGTTTTGGGTTATGGTTAACATGCAAGTTTATGTAGGTAAATGCAAGCATGAAACATGTAAGGAAGAGACAGAAGGAAAACGGTACTCAAACTATAAAAAGCGTACCCGGCAAGTCTTCTCGTTCCACCACCTGAAACTTAAAATGCACGTGATGGCAATTCATGTAGAGGCAGAAAAATAAGGTTTTGGTCGTTTTCCTAACCCTATATCATATCTTGGTGGGTCCTTAGGAGTTTAATTAAGGGTGATTTTGCTAAGCAAAGCATATTAAGTTTAGTATACCTCTGAGGTATCCAACAGGTTAGGAGGAAGAAGCACGTCCATGCTTCCCTCTTATCACCTAGTGAAAAGCCCCGAGCACATTAAACTTATTATGTTGCTTAATAATTCATCATATGAATACCTTAATGCTCAATGAACCTTGCTGTCCTGATTATCCCTAAGAGTAGGGTAATTATCATTTGTAATTTAATTTTGAAGATTATGTGAATGAAGACCCTTAAAGGGGGCAAGCTAGTGTT
>NW_018165706.1:3208-9094 GCF_001263595.1 Phalaenopsis equestris | reverse complement strand
GCTTAATGATGTTTCAAGGATGTTTGATTTTGTTATGTTTATTTCTCTAATCCTCTTTTAGTCAATTTTGATTTAGCCTAAGTCACCACTAAGCCCTTAAGACCTAGGTGAGTGTCTTAATTAATTTTGAAAAGGGTTAAACTTTAGGTGTTCATGATTCATGATTTGGATTTTATTTGAAAATCAAAATAGGGGTATTAAATTGATTAATTATTGACTCCAAAAGTCATACCCCTAAATCTAACATCATTTAATTTTAATGCACTTCTAAATTTTAATAGTTTGGGAATTTATTAGTCTTAATTAAGAAAATAAGATTGGTTTCTACCAATTAACCCCTTTATGTTTCAAGCATTAATTAAATTGATTAAGATTAGAGGTTAACCATTTTCCCTCCTTGAATTAAGCCTAAATGTTAATTAAGGCAAAATTTCCAAAATTACACTTTTTGCCCCAAGGCTCTAGCACTTCATAATTTGTCAAATTCAAATCAAATGACTTTAAAATTTTTATCCTATCTCATTCATGGGTCAATTAAGACATTCCAAAATTACACATTTGCACCCAAGGCTCTAGCACTTCATAATTTGTCAAATTCAAATCAAATGACTTTAAAATTTTTATCCTACCTCATTCATGGGTCAATTAAGACATTAGAGGAGAAAATGTGATTTTTTAAAATTTAATTTAATTTATATATTTATTTTCTTGCAAAAATGAGATTTTTCAAAGAAAATTTGCTAGCTTGACCAAGTTGAAGCCTAATCACTTGAAATTTTTATTAGAGGTAGACCTAAACCAAAGAGCTATTTGGACAGAATTTCATGATTTTTTTAATTTTATTTGAATTATTTTAAGTTATGCAATATTTATTAAATATAAAATATTTTAATTGGGGAAAAATAAGTTTTTTATTTTTGTCCAGGAGCAAATTTTATATTTTTCTGGTTTTTCTTTGATTTATTGGAATTATTTTTATGGAAATCAATTTTTTAGCTTTTAAAAATTATTTTAAGCTTCAAAATATATTATCTTTATTTAGAAAATTAGGAAAAATATTCCAATTATTTCTATGTGCTTAGAAAACAATTTAGAACATTGCCATGAATTTTATTATTTTTGTGATTTTTATGAGTTTTTAATTATTTAAATATTTAAAATAGGCTTAAAAATGATGTTTTTATTTTAAATAACATTTTATTTTTTATAAAATTTCCCAGATCACAGAGAACTTCAAAAAGAAGTTTTCATAATTTTTTTGAGTTATATTTTGATCATTAAAAATTTTTTTAGTGTTAAAAAAGATATTTAACTTGAAAAATCAATTTATGCCATTAAATAAACTCAAAATGCTTTGAAATTTTTATGGGGAGTTCTCTGGATCTTAGAAAAAAGTGTAGATAAAAAATCAAGTCATTTTGATGTTTGTATTTTCCAAAATTAATTACTTTATTGTTTTAGGGTTTATGAAGGTTAGGTGTATTTTAAATGACTTGACTCATGAGAAATTTTCTTAAGGGTTCTCTGGTCATAGTAAACCTTCCAAAATTTTCTTGAATTTTTATAAACAACATGTTAATTATTATGATTAATTTATGCAAATTATAGACATAAACTTGAAAAAGATGGATCTCTGTTTAGAGGTCTCCTCTGACTTTGGAAAAATCAGAGAGTGTTCCACTTGACAAAGGCTACAACATGCTAAAATTTCAAGCCATGGTGAAATGCATATATGCATGGAGAATCAAAAGACTGAGAATCAACATGGAGAATCAAAAGACTCAAAATAGTATTTAATTAATTAAAAATAAAACATGCATCAAATGGACTTCAAATTATTTCCACATTGTTCTCCTCCATTTATTGAGCAATAGGGTATTTTAATTTTATTTTTGTAAATTTTCTACACCAAGATATGGATTTTTAAAGTTATGGGTTATTTTCTGATTTTCTTATTCCTTATTTATCTATTTAAACGTGCGGCACTAACCGGATCCTAGGCAGCTCCGAAGCTCCACGCGGCGCGCTCCCATTTGACGTCATCGTCCATGTTAGCAGCCACGCGTCCCACGGTTCATGTAAAGAAGAGCTGTCTGGCTTCATCTTGACCGTTCATCCGATACACGCTCGATCGAACTATGCCCCGTCATTGTCCCCAATGGCCTACCCTGAGAACCGTCCATCTTCAAGGCTTGATATCTCCCTCATTTCTCAACTAAATTGAATAATTTTTTTTAAATGCTCGTCTAGACTAGAGGAACATATTTTAGGTTAAGATGCCATGAAATCAAGCCCCGGAAAATGGAGAATCAAAAGAGGCTCGGGATGAGGAGGAGTTCAATACCTTTACTCTGAGAAGGAAAGCTTCAATCAAAGAAGCTTGGCATGTTCGTTGGAGCCCAAGGAGGCTAGGGATTGAGCCTTTTACTATGGTGTAAGGTCTAGGTATGAATTCAACTAAGCTCAATTTCAGGTGTTGATCAAAGTCTATACTAAGGGCTCTGTGGAAGGGGGATTTGATGGGGCTTTGTCTTCTTTCAGTGTTGTGAAGGTGTGGGTACAAGTAATTTAAGTTTGGTGGACTGTGGAGGTGGATCGAGCTCTGTCCTGGTTTTAGGCAGAAGTTTGAGCTTAAAATTGAGCTTCCACAGTGGGAATCAGTGGGGGAAGATAGTTGGATTGCACTGAGGATGTCTCAAAGAAGCTCTGTGAGTGATTTGGGAAGCTCTCTCTGAGAAAATTTTAACACTCCCTCTATGGCCGTGGAGGTGAGATTTTATAAAAATGGCTAAGGGGTGGCTGTCATGGCCAATTGGGGGCTGCAATGTGGTGCTTAGGTGGAAGGCAGAGAGGCTCCTCATGTGGGTGAGGTGGCGTCTAGGTTTGAATTGGTTGAAGTTTAAGAGGGGGTGACTCTCGGTTTTGGCTTCTCCGGCGACCATGGGAAGGGGAGGTGGCTAGGAGCTCAGGGAACCCATGGGAATATGTCACAGCAATTTAATGGGCTAAGGTTTAGTTTTGGCAGAAAGAATCTCAAGCTTAAGAAATTATGGCATGAATTCCCTTATTTTAAGGGGCCATTGGTCCATGTCTTAGCTTAGGTGGTTAGGTGCGTTTTGTCTCAATATTAGGGTCCATCTCAATATTAGGGTCCAACTAATGGCTGTGGAGTCATTAATTTGAAGGCTTCAGGGTGGTTAGGCTACATTTAGTGCAAGGGTCCAAGTGGGTGCAAATGACCAAAAATTGGGTTTGGGCTAGGTTAGCCATGTTAATTGGTGCAAATAAATCTTGAATTTGGTAATTTGGTGTAAGTGATTGTAAGAATTTGGTGTAAGTGATTGTAAGGAACAATTTTGGTGAAGGAAGAAAAGGGTTTTGAGTATAATTGGAGGGTCAATTTGAAGTAATTTGAAAATTGGTCATTTTGACTTGGGTCTAGATTGGGCTAACCTTGGGCCAAGTCCAAATTGATTGTTGAGAATGGTCAATAGGAATTCCATGAAGAGTTTTCAACATGAATTGGGTGCCAATTTTGGGATTAAGGCAATTAATTTGTGAAATTTGGGGACAGCCAATTTGGTGCAAATTTGTGGATTTTTAGACTTAAGTTGAAATTAAGTGAAATTGAGGTTTCACCAAGGCCAATTAAAAGTCAAGTTTGATTTGTAAGAATGTTATGAAGAGCTTACAATATCAATTGTGGTCAATTGAGTGGACTATGGGTTCAATTTGGTGAGATTAGGTCATGTGCCCAAAATTGGGGGTTTGACCTATATCAAAATTGGGCTCAAAGCATGGGCCAATTGAGCTTTGATTTGGTTTATTTTGGTCACATTGAGGGTGAATTTTAGTTTGGGATTGAAACTTGGGGAGATTGGGATCAAATTGATGGGCATTTGAGTTGAATTTGGGGAAATTTGAGCCTTTAAAGGCAATTTGAGGGTTTTGATCAAAAATGGTCAAATTGGCCAAATTGGGTCATGTGATAGTTTAGAGAAATGAAATTGGGAATATTTGGAATATTTTGGAAATTTTTGGGATTTTTTTGGAATTTTTGAAATTTTGGGCTAAGGAGTGGCATTTTGGTAATTTGGCAATTTTTGGTGATTTTGGGTAATTTGGGTCTTTTCAAAAGGTTTGAAATGATTTTTGAACAAGTTTAGGTATTTTAGATAAATTTGGGAATTTTGGCCAAATTTAGGGTTTCAAGGGTACTTAGGTAATTTGGGTAAGTTTGTGGGCAAAGACCAGACTGAGTATTTTGGGTAAAATTTGGGAACTAACTACCAAAAGTAAGCCATGGACCAATGGAAACCCCATTTGGGTCCTCTATGTACTGGTCTTAGCTAAACCCTATCATAGGGCTAGTGGGTTTAGGGGACCATCTGCATTAGTTTCCCAAAGGCTCAAGGGACCAAAGTCAGGAAATTCTAGGTTTAGTGTAGTGAGTGATTGTGATTGAAGTGAGTGCCTTAGCTCTAGACCAACACTCAAGGTCAATCCTAAGGTCAAATAGCCCTGTAGGAACTCTCCTTGAGCTCCCCCATAATGACCCCACCTACTAAGTGCTAGAGGTTAGGACCAATATGTGGAACTTCAAGTTGAGTAAAGAAGAGTTTAGAATTTCAAATGGTAAGGGTGCCTTTTCTAGTTCTCTAAGAATAGTTGACCGACTTTTTGTAAATCGACAAATACAAGAATTTGATGGCGCTACTAGACGATTTAATTTCCAACAACGGCGTCCAAAGACTTGATCGCGACTTTAAAGATGTGTCTAATTTGATTAAGATGTATAAATATAATATTCAATAATGTTAAAGTAATTTGTCAACTCAAGTATATGTATCGCTTAAGTAATATAGGGCTCTAATGGAGTCTTAGATATCGATCCCACAGGGAGTAGTTAAATCTACGGACTAAGATTTTATAAAAAGCAATACTTCAATTACAACAACGAAGTTCAATTTGCTTATCTGTCACTAGTCCCTAAATCTACGGCTAGGCGGGAGGATACCGGCACTCACTTTGGAGCTCCCACGCTCCCCTCACCTGAGGGCTAACATCTACTCATCAACACCCAAACAATAGGACTGAATTGAGGATTTTAGTCTGTCACTCTAAAATCTCCAATTCTACGCCCGATAATATTATTTCCCTATTTATTTGCACCCAAATTCCAAGGGCTTTGACCTCCCTGAATCTTGGATGTAATCTTCACTTTAGTTGTAAAATTCAACATTTTTTAACAAATCAGTTGGGCAGATTGAAAGTAAATTAAGATCGAAGTGAAAAGATCATCATAATTTCTTAAATATTTTCATGGCTTCACCAATTCAAATCATCATTTCACAAATCTCAAGATAAGGAGAAAGACAGAGAAAACTACTCATATCTCATGTGGAAAGTGTAACAAAACTCGAAATTCATATATAAATTCAAAATCATACAAACTATAACAAATAAATAAACTTATCTCTAGTTTCTCCCCAAGTAAACTCCTCAAAGTTCCTCTGAATCTCTTCCTTTCTTTACAGCACACAGAACTCCTCTTTGAAATAGCAAGGAAGAAGAAATCTCTCACTTTCCCTCCACTCTTACAATCTCTCGAAGAATTCCTCACAATCTCTTCACTTTAATGGAACCTTTCTAATCTCCAGGCTCTTTAGAGCTCTCACCACCTCCTCTTTTCTCCTCGCTCGGCCAAAATCTTTCCTTTAATGATGTGGATGACTTTTCCCAAGAGTTGCTTAAGCACCCCTCCAAAATTCAGCCTTATCCATTGCACAAGTACACATAACCATCGATCTCGCCGTCGGCGGCCTTTTGGAGAATTTGTCCTGTGGCCTCGGAAAAAACTCGCCGTCGGCGCCCCAGTTCAAATCT
>NW_018165706.1:0-527 GCF_001263595.1 Phalaenopsis equestris | reverse complement strand
CTTCTCTTTTGACGTGGAGCCATTTCAATCTAATCAAATTATAGAAAAATTCCAAAAATTACTTCAAATATACAAATCATGGCTTCCAATAGTAATTCTAAGAGTTCAACATTAAGATCCATGAATTTCTTCCCAAATTTTCATCACATTCTCAAATTTTTTGGATCTCCTCAATGTGGAAGAAATACAAGGTGAAAATCAAATATTTTTAGCTTGGAGTGAAGCTCTTACCTTGAGAAGATCAAATCCGGTGTCAAAAAGTCTTGAAATCGCCTCCCAATCCAAGATCTTTCAAGCCCTAGGTCAAAAATGACATTTTTAAGAGGAAGGGGATGATGAATAGTGGCGATTGACCGGCCAAAATCACGGTTAAAGGGGTATTTTTGCAATCTCGTCGTCGGCGGGGGCGCCGTCGGCGCGCTCTATTGAAATTGAACCTAAGTCTCGTGAAATTCCTACCGTCGGCGACGTCGAGGGCGCCGTCGGTGGGCACTATTCAAAATGTTCAAATTCTGGATTTTTGCGAT
>NW_018165705.1:317045-318042 GCF_001263595.1 Phalaenopsis equestris | reverse complement strand
ATGTGGCTTAGAGAATTCTACAAAAATTCATGTAATTTTCCTATGGACAGAGTAGTCTTAGGAAATAATTTAATGATTTTTAAGAATTAAAACATCAGTGTTTTGAGCAAACCTTAGTTTTCTTAAAATATTTAATTTGAAGCACACAGAGATTAAAATCACTTGGTTTTTGTTCTCCACTGTGGCTCAAGAGTCAAAGAACTTACCATAAAAATTTCAAGTCATTTGGAGATCATTTAATATTTTTAACTGATATTTAAAAGTGACCTTCAAACTTGAAACTTAAATGATTTTTAAAAATCAAAATATAACTCCAAAAATTACAAAACCTAGTTTTTTTGAGTTCTCTGATATCAAGGAGATTTAATAAAAATAAAAATATATTCAAAATAAAAACTTGATTTTTAGGTTATTTTTAATTATTTTTAGGTTATTTTAAATAAAAAAAATCATAAATATTAAACTCATGAAAATGTTCTAAATTATTTCCGAAATACTTAGGAATCATTGGAATATTTTTCCAAGGTCTAAAAATAAAGATATTTATTTTTAAACCTTAAAATGATTTTTAAGGCTTAAAAATAGAATTTTCACCAAAATAATTCTAGAAAATCAAATAAAAATCAGAAAAAGACAAAAATAAATTTCTTTGCATTCCCTAACCTTAGAGAGATTTTCCAAAATAAAAAAAATCTATTTTTCAACACTTAAAATATTTTATTTTTATTAAAGTCCCCAAAACTTCAATTAATTTTAATAAATCACAGAAAATTCATCAAAAATTTATGAAATTTTGGCCAGACGACTTTCTGGTCTAGGGGTAGCTTACATAAAAATTTCAAGTAATTGGGAGTTGTCTTGATCATCTTTTGGAATTTTCCTTGAAAATGCACATTTTCGCATAAAAATAATTGTATAAATCAAATTAAATTGTTAAAATTCACATTTTCTCCTTTGATGTCTTAATTGACCTATCAGTAGGGTTATATAAAAATTT
>NW_018165705.1:316320-316735 GCF_001263595.1 Phalaenopsis equestris | reverse complement strand
ATAGTGGTGAACTTAAGTTGAAATCCACTTGTTAAAAGAGGATTAGAAAAATCAACATAACCAAACTCTTTTAAAACACCACATGTCCAAATTAGGACTAAAATTTGGCTAAGTGTTCTTAATAACACTAATTTGTCTCCTAAAGGGTCTTCACCCACATAATTTTCAAATTGAAAGGTAAATGTCATTTACCTTATTCTTAGGGACAATCAAGACATCAATGTTCACTGAGCATCAGGATATTCAGGATGAATTAGTAAGTAACACAATAAAGTTTAAATGAACCCAAGGAATTTTACCAGACATTAAGAAGGTTGCATGGACCTGCTCCCTACTCTTAACCTGGTGAATACCTTAGGGATCTATTAAACTTAATATGTTTTACTTAATAATATTATCCTTAAAATTTAAGGAC
>NW_018165705.1:307740-314914 GCF_001263595.1 Phalaenopsis equestris | reverse complement strand
AGGTAAAGCGCTCTTTCATTTAAACTATGAAAATTATGGGGTCAGTTTGACTCATCTTTTTCAAAACTAAATTTTTTTTAAACGTCCTTCCGAAGCAGGCAATGGGATTTCAATTCCGATGATCGACAGCTTCTTACGGGCAAACCCCACACCAAAAATAGTGCCGACAATAGGTCTAACAAGAGGGATCCTGACAGTCCACCTCTCTCTCTTTTTCAAATTAAATTAATTCATTGGTGGAAACCAATGCAGCCTTGGATCAAGATCAATACTAATGGTAGCTTCAAGAAGACCTCTGTTGGAATGGGGGTATCTTCAGGAATTATACTGGGAACTATCTATTATATTTTTATTCTCTCATTTTGCTATCAATGACATACATGTTGAAACTCAAGCTATAGTTTGGTCACTTAAAATTGCTGCTACTATGGGTTGGTCACACCTAAACTTGGAGCTAGGTTCTTCATTGCTAGTCCAAGTTATCAAAGAATATCTCCCATTCCCTTGATTCCTTGTTTCCTTGCTCAAGCAGATTAGAGCCATGTCAACTCAACACAACCTCCAAATCCTTTGGAGCCATATCCCTAGGGAAGGCAACAAATGTGAAAATTTGCTTGCTACTAAGGGTGCTTCTACTCTTGGTCCTATTTTAAATGTAACTCCTCCTTTAGATCTAGCTTTTTTGATGAGGGGAGACATTTGTTCTCTACCTTATATTAGATGTAACCCATTTTCCCTCTCTTCTCTCTTAATGGAACATTTTTTTTAATTTATATATATATATATATATATATATTGTATAAAGAGCATTGCCTCACTTGTTTTGTAACTATTTTTTTTTTAATGGAATGGAACGATGTATATGTAGATATACATATATGTATATGTATATATACATATATGTATATGTATATATATATATATACATATGTATATATATATATATATATATATATATATATATATATATATATACTGTATAAGGAGCATCGCTCCATTCCATTAAAACAAAAAACAGTTACAAAACAAGTGAAGAGGGCCCACAAAAAGAAGACAACCTCTCAAAAGGAAAGACAATCAAAAAAAGGAGAAGTTTATCTAACGTAAGGGAGAGAGAAAAGGTCACTTGACAATAGGAAGGCCAGTGGAGGAGGAATCCTCTTGCAAACCAATGAGAATTCTATTTGGCGACCCCTTCTAGCCAACTAATTGGATGGTCTATTACCTTCTATATGTATGTGAGTAAAAACTGTGGAGCTGTTGTTCAGCAACAGATGAATCCCAAAAATCCAACAAATTAAGTTCCAGGGGATGTCAGAAGAACCCTTGATGATGTTGATCAGTAGTAAGGAATCAGATTCAACCCACAGTTGATTACAGTTGATTAAACAGGCTTTAGCAAAATAGAGAGCCAAAAAAATAGCTTGACATTCAGCCTCAAGAGGATCCATAGCTAAAACAGGAGACTAGAAATATAGAATGCACTTCCCCTTTTGATTCCTGAAGACACCACCAATACTTGCATACTGTGGAGTATAACTACCATAAGTGTTGACCTTTATCCATCCATTCTGAGGGAGAGACCAGCTTATCTTAAGAACTTTTGTAATAGGAGGTTTAGAAGAGGGGGCCAGCTCCAATACATCACTAAAACTTCAGTTTTTGAAGATAAGCTATGCAGTTCAGACCCACTTTCATTGCATCTAAGGGAGTATCTTCATATTTCAATTGATTTATAGTCATCCAAACAAACCAATCCACAATATTAGGGATATCTTGAAGTTTAGCACCCCTCCAATCAGACCAGCAATTATAGAAAACATTCCATGAAAGATTCATGACAGGAACATTAAGCTTTGCTCGAGCAGAAGAATAAAATTCCAAACTTGTTGTTCCCAAGGACTGGCAAAGAAAGGTGAGCAAGGGCCTACTCCTCTGGCAGACAAAAAATACATCTAGAGGGATCTCTAAGACCCTTCAATTTTAAGATATCATCAGTGGGAATCAGCTTAGAGAAGAGTCTCCAAATGAAGAAGGACATGGAAGGAGTGAGAGACCTGTTCCAAATCATATGACCCCAATCCACCTCCCGTTGGAGAGGGGTAGGTTGGGAAAGGTTCTTTTTAGTTACTATTCTATCCTTTTTCCCTTGGATAATAGAGATTTTATGTATATTAGAGAGCTGAGAGGGGTTGCAGAATGGAAGGATAGGGTTCAGATTCCAATTGCCATTCTCCCACAGATCCTTAACTAACATGGGGGAGGCTGGGGCAATGTGGTCTTGAAGCATACTACCTTCCAAAAGCCAATTATCCCATCAAATGTTTACCAATCCTTCACCAATCTCCCAGACAAACATTTGTTCAGCTTCCTCCCAAACCTATAGCATCTTTTTCCAAATAGGAGAGTCCCCCAAACTATTAGAAATATGACTAAGGTGTTGCTATTTAAAGTATTTACCCCTTAAGAATTCAGTACAAAGAGAGTCCTGGGATTTGAATTTAATCTAGAGCTTACAAAGGTTATTGTGCATTAAATGAGGGAAGGACTTAAAGCCTAAACCTCCTTCCATTAAGGGTTTACACACCTTAACCCAAGAAGTCCAGTGTTTTTGTTTCCTTTGGCCAGCCCACGGGAATCTATTGAACATTCCCTCCAATAATCTTTGTGTAGCCTTTGTCATAACATTCATTTACAATAGATAAGATGGAATGACAGATGAGACACTCTTAAGAAGGGTTATCCTACCCCCATTGGATAAATAAGTATTCTCCCAAGCCTGAAGTTTGCAATGAATCTTATCAAGGATATTGTCAGACTGAAATTTTTTAGTTCTCCCCTTGATCAGAAACACTCCTAGATATTTCACAGGAAGGCAGCTATTGGTAAAGCTAGTTAAGTCTGAGACCCAGTTCTTAAACTCACCCTTGCAATGTTTGCTGAAAACAAAAATGCACTTCTGGACATTCAATTTCATTCCAAAAAAGTCCTGGAAATTCTCCAAGCATTGCATAAAGGCTCTAACAGTAGGTTTGGAAGCTTTGGAAAAGATAATAATATCATCAGCAACAGCCAAATGATTAATTACAATGGAAGATCTATGACTGTAAAGGGAGTGAGGTTTCCTAATAGCCATATCATTCAAAGCTCTAAATAAGTAGTCAAAAACCAAAATAAAGATGGTAGGAGAGAGTGGATCACCTTGTTTAATACCTCAGGATGCACTAAAGAAGCCATGTGAATTCCCATTAATAAAGACAGAATGAAAATTGTTTGTCGGCCATCTATTAATTAGAGAAACAACAGAAAGAAAAAAACCTCGGGCAATGAGAGCTTGTTCAATAAAGTTCCAACTGATTGTGTCATAAGCTTTACTGATATCCAATTTGAGAATAATATTACCTCCTCTAGTGGTTCTATCTAGATCCAATACCAACTCTTGGGTCAATAGAACATTATCCACTATGCTTCTGCCCTTGATAAAAGCTGTTTGACTCCTGCTGATAATTTGATTCAGGTGAGGCCGTAATATATGGACCAAGACCTTGCTGATAATCTTTGAAATGACAGAAGTAAGGCTGATAGGTATGAAATTTTTCCCATTTATGAGCAGTTTTTCCTTTGGGAACCAAAGTGATAGTAGAGGAGGATAAAAATTTAGGGAGATCAACACCCCAGAAAAAACTTTGAACTGTTGCAATAACATCTCCTTTCATAATCAACCAAGCCTTTTTATAAAATCCCAGATTTCCTTCTCATCAAGAACATCAGTGACTAAAAGGCTTTGAGTGAACTCCCTTTCCTTATCAAATAGAGTGCATTGAATGGAAGGCTTGGGGATAGGAGGTTGCTTGAAAATTTCTTGAAAATACTGAACAACATTCAAAGCATATATATATATATATATATATATTATCATGGAGCTGGCGGCTGGACCTAGCTGTGCTCTGCTAGGGTTTCAGTTGTGTTGGAGCTGCTTGGAGTTGTGGTGGAGCTAGCTGAAGGAGCTTACTTTCACTTGAAGGGGACTCTAAGGTTTGGGAAGAGTGGCTGGAGTGGTTATTTTGATCCTCCAGCACTGTTTCTTTGGTTTGGTTTAGAAGGCTGTGGCTTTCTGCTGCTTTTTTGAGAAAGAGTTACTGTTACATTGATTTGCTGAAGTTACAAGACTTCTATTGCCTCTTCTAAGTTGGTGTTTGTCTTTGGCCTAGAGTTTTTCTCTTCTGTATCTTGTTCTTCTTGAGTTTGGGCTTGGAACAAGTTACATTTCAAGTTATTCTGATTCTTGCAACTTCGATTCTTGCAACTTCACTGTGTTTCTGTGTTTTTGGGGGGTGCTGGTTGGTGAACCATGACCACCCCTATTGATCTAAAGATGAATTTGAAATGGACTAAAGCTACTTATGCTAGCTTCTTCCCCCTTGTTGGACCTTGATATCCTAGTATTTCCTCAGGAATTCCATAACACTGCCGCAGGGAGAGGTTCTGCCTCTTGCATAAATTCTGTGGGATCAAAAGATGGGGAGCCAGATGCTATATTCTCTGAAAAGAATATTGTTTACTTAAACTTGGATGTTCAATTTACTTTTATTGGCAAATTTAGGTTGGGCCATCCAAATATGGAACTTGTAAGGAAATACTTTGACTCTTTAAAAATATCATATTGGAAGCTAGGTCTGTTGGATGGCAGACATCTCCTAATCCAGCTGACAAAGGAAGAGGACTATGCCAGAATATTTGCCAAAAAATCCATCATCATAGCTGGAACAGAAATAAAAATTTTAAAATGGCCCCATGAGTATGACCCCTCACAAGAACCTCCCACAGTGCCTATTTGGTTTAAGCAACCTAAATTACCATTGCATCTATTTAAATTGAATGCCTTGTTCAATATTGGGTGCACCTTGGGTAAAACTTTGAAGGTAGATGTTGCCACTTATAACAAAGCCAGACCAACCAATGCAAGGATACTAGTGGAAAGGGAGATCCTAGTGGAAAGGGATGTCACTTTTCCTGATGTTAAGAGGATTTGGATTGGGGAAACTTTGAAGGGGTTTTGGCAAGAAGTAGTCATGGAGCAAAGACCAGGGTTTTGGCAAGAAGTAGTCATGGAACAAAGCCCCATTATTGCCAACATTGCAATGTATTATTGCCAACAGTGCAAAATGTTTGGACATACTAGGGAGAGATGCTATAGGTTAAACCCCCCCAACAGAAGGGCAATTCACCACCCTCAGGAATTGGTTGATGCCAACAAAAATCTCCTGAATGTTGGAAGTAACAAAGTGCACAAGAAGATCTCCACTGTAGCAGGGACAGAAGAGACTCTCACCCATCAGGAATTCTCCTCTGTGGCAGGGACAGTTGAAAACGTAAGTACTTTTGCTGGTCAAAAATCTACAAAGGATAAGAATTTGGAGATCCATTCAGAGGTAGAGACAGTTGAGGAGGTGGTGCCAGACCTCTTGTCTCCCAGAAATTTAAAGAACCATGTGGTGGATTTAGTGGTGGTTCCCCCCACCCAGAATTTGGTAGAAGCAATGAATAAAGAACTGGAGTCAGATTGGAAAATTCAGTAAACTAAGAAGAAGAAGAACTCCAAATCAGAAGAACTGAATCTTGGCAAAGGAAAGGAGCTACAAATATTGGAGGCTTCAACCAATAAGAGAAAAAAAGTTTCTAACAAAACTAGAGGGAGGACTAGGTCCAGGTCCCAACTTTACCCTTCTCCCCCCTCCCCATGATCAATTTGCTGTGCTGGAACATAAGGGGGATTGCCCACCCCTCATCCTTAAAGAGACTCAAATATCTCAATAAAAAACACAAATTTTGGTGCATAGCCATTTTGAACCAATCAGATAAAAAAAGTTTTTAACAAAACTAGAGGGAGGACTAGGTCCAGGTTCCAGCCTTACTCTTCTCCCCCCTCCCCATGATCAATTTGTTGTGCTGGAACATAAGGGGATTGCCCACCCCTTATCCTTAAAAAGACTCAAATATCTCAATAAAAAACATAAATTTCGGTGCATAGCCATTTTGGAACCTATGGTTCATCTCAACACTTTGAAAATTGCCAAATCCTTCCTTGGCTTCAATCTGTTCATTAATATCAACAACAAAATTTGGGTTTTCTGTAGGAATAATATGAAGTGCTCTATCTTACTGAACCATACTCAAATCTTACATATGAATCTTAGCTTTGTGGATATGGAGGTGTTTGCTTCCTTTGTCTTTGCAAGAAGCTCCAAAGTTGCTAGAACTGATCTGTGGGAGTCCCTGCAGCTCATCCAAAGATCAATTGATAAGGCTTGGCTTGTGGGAGGAGATTTCAACTGCATCTCCTCTCCTGCAGAGAAGAAGGGGGGCAGACCTCCCAACCCTACTATTATATCATTTTTCAATGGTAATATTAAAAAAACTGGGTTAGTTGACCTTGGATTCAGTGGCCCTACCTTTACTTGGAGAAGGAAGGACATGTGGGAAAGGTTGGATAGAGTTCTTACAAATGATAGCTGGATCCAAAATTTTCTGCAGACCTCCATCACTCACTTAAGCCTAGCTTGTTCTGACCATAGGCCTTTACTGATCTCTATTGGGAATAAGGTGACAAGCCAGAAATGCTCTTTCAGATATCTGAATGTGTGGTCTCAACATTTGAACTTCTTGAATATTATTAAGGAGCATTGGAAGAATGACCTTCACCCTGAGCCCTTCATTAACTTGTGGCTTAATCAAAAGATGGTGGGCAAAGATCTTAAACAGTGGAGCTGGGACACTTTTGGGGACCTTTTGCTGATTGTAGATAAGGTTGAAAAGGAGGTGATTGATCTAAAGGAGGAGCATAGCAAAGGGATGATTGATGAAGCTATTCTTCTAGAGGATAATGAGAAACTTTTAAATGCAGTAAGTGGAAAGAACAATTCCTTCAACAAAAGGCTGCCAAAACCAAATTCACTGAAGGAGATAAAAAAACCAAATTTTACCATTCCTGCATTAAATACCAGAGAAAATGTAACACTATTCACTCTATCAAGGACCAAAATGGAACTTGGCTCAGACAAGAGGAGGAGATTGCTGAAAGTGTTGTGCAGTACTGTCATAACCTTATGAATGGAAACAATATTGATAGAGTGCATATTGATAGAAATTTATTTCCAGACAGCAGGCAGTTCAC
>NW_018165705.1:302446-307730 GCF_001263595.1 Phalaenopsis equestris | reverse complement strand
AATGATATTCTTGATGAGGAGGAGATTAAAAGAGCTTTGAATTCCATTGATAGTTCCAAATCTGTTGGCCCTGATGGGCTTACTGCTGATTTCTACAAGAATGCCTGGGATGTTATTAAGGTGGAGGTGATTAAAGCTATCCAACATTTTTTCAACGGTAACTCCCTACCTAATTATTTCAGTGCTTCCACTAATGTGTTCATTCCAAAGACTTCTATCAAGGAAAGCTTGAACCATTACAGAACCTTGAGCCTTAACAATGTCATAAGCAAAACTATAAGCAAAATTCTTGTGCACAGAGTCCAGCCAGTATTACCTCATCTTGTCAGTACTAACCAAGCTGCCTTTGTGAAAGGCAGAAGCATTGGGGATAACATCCTCCTGGCACAAGAACTTCTACAGGATTTGGAGAAACCTTGTAGAGGGGGAAATGCCATTTTTAAGCTTGACTTGAAGAAGGCTTATGATATGGTGAACTGGGATTTCATTATAGAATGCTTGGAGGCTAGGGGATTTTCCAGGGAGTTCTGTCTGATTATTAAAAGATGGCTGAAGGATAATGCAAATTTAGCTTCTATAAATGGAAAAGCTCATGGGTTTCTTAAAGCTTCTAGAGGGCTCAAACAAGGGGACCCTCTATCCCCCACCATTTTCATCCTGGTCCTGGATTACTTCTCTAGACTTATTGATTGCAAGGAAAATAGAAAAAGCTTCAACACTTATCACAATAGAGCTAAGATGGATATCAGCCATCTGATCTAAGCTGATGACATTCTGATGTTTACTAGGGCCACTAAGTCTGCTACCAAGTCCATTATGGAGTGCCTGCAAAAATTCCAACAGGTGTCTGGTTTTAATGTAAACAAGGATAAATGTCAGATCCTGATCAACAAAAGAGCCTCCCTACCAATCAAACAATGGATGAACTCTTTCACTGGATTCTATAGATTGAGCCTCCCCTTCAAATATTTGGGGATTCACTTGATAAGAGGAAGAACCAAGATGACTCAATTTGATGAGGTTATTGACAAGATAACCTCAACTCTTCAGGGGTGGTTTACCTCTTACCTGTCCAATGGGGGAAGGATCATCCTGCTAAAGAGCATCCTTACCTCTATCCCTCTGTATGTACTCCAAGTGGCAACAATGGAAAGAAGCACCTCTTTGATGCTGGAAAGAACCTTCAACAGATTCCTTTGGGCTGGGAACAAAAAACAATTGGCTTGGGCAAGCTGGCAAAAAGTGGCTAAACCTTGGGAAGCTGGTGGTTTGGGTTTTAAAGGCTTACAACAAATGCAACACATCAGTCTATGTAAGCTTTGGATTAACTTCAGACAAAATGAAAGCTTATGGGCCAAGCACCCTAGGGAGAGCTCTAGGAAGGTGGGAGATTCCAGAATTTAGATCCACAGGCTAAAGGTCAGAGGAGAAATTGAAAAGCTACTAAGATGGGAGCTGGGCCATGGGGATATCAATTTTTGGCAGGACAATTGGTGCCCTACAGAATATTTGGAGCCTTTGCAGGATGAAAAGGAGGGGGATCTACTGGTCAAAGACTGTTGGAATGGCAATGTATGGTTTGAGGACACTTTGACGAGTATCCTGAAGGAACATTCTGTCAGCTTCATTTCAACAATTCGCTTTGATATAAGAAAAAAATATCAACTTAATTTGAGGAATAGGACCAGGTCAAGTATTTCAAAGGATATTCAGAATAATTTGTTCAGCTGGGACAATTGCTAGTGGAATGTATCCTCATGCCAAAAACACTTAACCCCTTCCATGCTTTTCTTTTCTTGGATAATCCTAAATAACTTACTTCCTACTGATGATATTCTGAAACTAAAAGGTCTGAAAGGGCCATCTAGATGCCATCTCTGCAAGCTTGACCAGGAATCCAGGAATCACTTTTTTTTCAGGTGCAAATTTGCTAGGCAGGTTTGGAATATATTGACCTCCCAAATGAATATTAACCTGATAAATATTGGTTGGGGCAACATAATTGATTGTATTAAAGATTTTTAGGAGATTAACCTCATGACAATCCCCTTTATTGTTGCTTGTTTCCTCTGGATGGCTAGGAACAAGGCCGAACATGAGGAGAGTGGGGTTTGCACTACAAGGGTGATGATTAACTGTTTGGCATATCTAAATAAGTTGATAAGTTGGAAGAATTTTTCTAAGATCCTGCATACCTTACCCACTATGGATGCTAATAATGTAAAGATCATCAAGGTTAGATGGGAGATGCCTCCTTACCCATTCATTAAAATCAATACTGATGGAAGCTACACAAACAAGAGAGCTGGAATTGAGGAGATTTTTAGAGATCACACAGGGCATACTTTGCTCTTCTATAAGGCCCCATATATTGTTGAAGATGTTTTGGACACTGAAGTTTGCTGCTCTTTATTGGGCCTGGGCCTTAAAATTTGACAAGAAAAAGAAGTGGAACTGGATCTTTGCTGAAGTGGACTCCTCCCCTCTGGTGGAGCTGCTGACTGTTAAGATTTCTTCCCCTTGGCACATAAACCAGTTGATTCATAAGATTAAGAAGCTTACCCTTGAAATTAAGATTCAGTTCTCTTTTGTGTATAGGGAAGCAAACAGGCCTGCTAACTTCCTGGCTCTGGAGGGTGAAAATTCAGATCATGCTGAGGTTTCCACAACCCTCCCCCCCTCCACTTGTTAACTCAGGGGGACAAACTTCAAATTCCTTACCTTAGATTGTAAAAATGAATGCTGGGATCCTTGCTTGAGGCCATGGGATGTGCTGGTCTTCCATTGATGCTGAGCTCCTTCTTTCTTTTTTGTTTGTTTTGTTTGGGGGTATACATGTAATTTCAGTATACTTAAGTTTGTTCTGTTGGAGAGGGTTCCTCCTTAGGCTGTTTACTTTTTTGGGTGTCTACATATATAATCAAAAAATAAAAGGACAGAAAGTTACAACAATCTGCAGAAAGGAAGATTGGAGAGGTCAGCTTTGAGAAGTAAATGAAGTGGTTGGGGAACTTCCTTGGATACATTGGGTGTATCTAAATGAAGTGGTTGGGGAACTTCCTTGGATACATTGGGTCTATCTGCCTCAGCACCAGCCTGAGCAAGCCAATGAGCAGGTCTGTCACCTTCGCTATGTATAAAAATAAATTTCAGATTAATGCTCTGAGAGTTATAGTACCATTCTTCCATTTCATAATGTGGCAGGGGTAGGTTATGGTATTTAGGAGAATGCTAATCATGACCTTGGAAACAGTCTCCACTATCAGATTATGAAAATTAGCCTTGGATGCAATAAAGGTGGCCCAAGAGATAGTCAATGCTTCAGCTTCCAGAGCATCAACAGCAAAAACAGGAGTCAGGAAATGTAAAAGTAAAAGACAATTACCATTTGAGTTCCTGAAAACACCTCCAATGTCAGCAGTGGACCTATAGAAGCTGCCAGCTGCCATCAGTATTGGCCTGCCATCAGTATTGGCTTTCAGCCAACCAATAGGTGCTTTGGTCCAGAAAAAAAGGGGGTGCTCCAAAATAGGTTGATTTAGCAAAGATTTGGTCTTGAAAAGATCAGGAAAAGCTTTCCAATGGGTAATTTTTTTTCAGAAAAGCTAAACAATTAGCATCCACCTTAGAGGGATGAGGTAAGTGATCATCAAATTTGGCCTTATTTCAAGCCATCCAAGTGAACCAAGCCACCACACATGGTATCACCAAAATTTTTAATTGAAACCTTTCATTCCAGCAAGATATAAATTTTTGTTAGGTGAGATTGATGGTTTGGACGTTCAAGTTTCTGAGGATAATTAACCAAATCTACTGGACAAATTGACATTGAAAAAACAGATGATCAGGTATTTCCTCTTGCCCTTCCTTTACACAGAAGACAATAAGAAGGACCTCTCAATCCCTTCAGTTTCAGAATGTCATCAGTTGGGAGGAATTTAGAGAAGATTCTCCAATAGCAAAAAGATATAGAGTGTGAGAGGAAATTGTTCCAAATGGATTTACCCCAGAGAGAGCTCTCAACTTGATGATGTTGGGAATAAATGTAAGCAGTAATTAACTGGGAAATTCCTTATTTGGAAATGAGTTTATCCTTCTTAGAAGTATCCCCAGGAATTCTGTTAATCCTGTTAATGGTAAAGTTATTCAGTATGTTGTTTAAGGCAGTTAGGTTCCACTGATTATCATTCCAGAAATCTGACACTTCGGTAGAAGTTGGGTAGGGAGCAGTAGCCTTGTCAGCAAGCTTCCCATCCCTCATCCAGTTGTCAAGCCAAAAATTGAGGTTCCCCTCTCCAAGGTCCCATATAAAGTAATCTTCAGCTTTATCTTTATATTTAATCATGTGAGACCAGATTCTGGAGTCTCCCAATTTAGATGTAGCAAGAGTGGGATGTGAACCTCTACAACACTTTCCTTTAAGAAAGATAGGCCAAAGGGACTCTTGAGCTCTAAAGTGTATCCACAACTTGCAAAAATTGATCAGATGAAGATGCTTGAAACTTCTGTAACCTAGATCCCCATTCTGAGTTTGTTTACAAATAGAATTCCAGTTGGTCCAATGTTTCTGTGTTCTTTGTCTTGACCAAAGAAATCTGTTGAAAGTTGTTTCAAGAAGATGCTGAGTGTTGTTTTTCATAGTGTCCATTTGGAGAATGTAGGAGGGGAAGGGACACAGGACATGCTTTAGGAGAGTGATCCTTCCTCCATTTGATAAGAAAGAATTGGTCCAGTTAGTGAGCTTAGCTTGGATCTTAATCACTACTTCATCAAATTAGATTTGTCTAGTCCTTCCTTTCAGTAAAAGAACCCCCAAATATTTCAGATGAGAGTGGGGGGTTTGAAAACCAATAAAATAAGAAACCCAATGTTTGAAAGGTTGTTTAACACCTTTGCTGTAATAAATACAACATTTTTGCTTGTTCAACTGTCGTCCAGATCATAACAGGAAATCATTAAGAAGGGTTTGGATTTGTTTGGCAGTAGGTTTTGTGGCCTTACAAAAAGAATAATATCATCTTCATATGAAAGGTGGCTGATGGCAATATTTAAGTTGTGCTTGAAGAGGTTGTGAGGAGATATGTTTGGAATTTGGTTGAGAATAAGTGAAAGGTAGTCAAATACAAGAACAAAAATAGTGGGAGAGAGAGGGTCACCTTGTTTGATTCCCCTAGAAGTAGTAAAGAAACCATGGGTCTTTCCATTGATGAGAATAGAGTGGGCATTATTATTCAACCATCTTTTGGTTAAGATTAAGAAATCCATATTAAAACCTCTAGCATGA
>NW_018165705.1:299319-302412 GCF_001263595.1 Phalaenopsis equestris | reverse complement strand
AATTTGTAAATCAAATTTCCTCCTCTGCATCTTTTATCCAGATCTTAGAATAGTTCCTGAGCTAAAAGGACATTGTCCACAATGCTTCTACCTTTGATGCAGACAGTTTGGTTACTGCTGATGATTCTATTAAGGTGAGGTTGAAATCTGGCCACCAGAATCTTGCTAATGATTTTAGAGATCACACTGGTGAGACTTATGGGTCTGCACTCTGTACATCTCTGTACTGGTCCCATCTGTTACACACAGTCTTTTTAGAGATCAGGATAATGGTGGAAGAAGTGAAATACTTAGTGGGTTCAATACCAATGAAAAAGGCTTGCACAGCATCCATAACATCAAATTTAATAAAGTAGTCAATTTTTGATAGTCATTAATCTTATGGCAATACAAAAAAGCCATCAGGATCTGCTGCTTTATTGATATCAATAGAGTTTAAGGCAAACTTGATCTCCTCTTCAGAAGGGATGTCTGCAAGCTTGAGAGTAGAAGTATAATGTCTGCAGTGGTCGAACAAATTGCCTTTAACCTCAGTACTAGCCACCTCACTTCTAGTGAAGAGCCTTTGGTAATGCTCAACAACACTATCAGCAATATCTTGGGGAGTGTTCAACCATTCTTCCTTGGAGTCTTTGATCTTATGAACCTCATTACATTTCCTTTTGTGGTTAATAATAGCATGGTAATATCTGGAATTTTTGTCCCCCAAACAGAAATAATTTTGAGCAGCTTTCTGATGGAGGAGATGTTCCTGCAAGTGAATAGCATTCAGTAGTCTTTCATTGGCATTGTAGATATCAGTTTCTAAATTGGGATTAAGACTGATTTTGGATTCCAAGTCATTTACAATGGCTTCAGCTTCCACCATCTTAATATTTAAATTGCCAAAAGTCTGCCAATTCCAGGCTTTGAGTTTAGCCGCAAGCCTTTTATGTAGAATCCATAATTTTACCCAAGGATTGTTGTTATGATAGCTGGTCCATACAGTACTTACTTGATTCAGAAAGTCTGGATAGGAAGACCAGACATTTAAATATCTGAAATTATTTTTGGAGGGGTTTATGGAGCTGCTGATAGAGATCAAAAGAGGTCTGTGGTCTGAACCAGACATTGATAGATGAGAGACAGAATTATGGAAAAATTCATTAAGCCAGTGATCATTCACAAGAGCTCTATCAATTCTTTCCCAAATCTTACCTCTTCTACAAGTGAAGCTGTGGCCAGAGAAACCCAAATCATAGAGTCTAGTCTTGTTGTCTAAGAAGAAGTTCATTTTGTTAATATCAAGAGGTCTGCCTCCAATCTTTTCATCTGAAGAAGTCATGCAATTGAAATCTCCACAAACCAGCCATTTTGAGGAGATGTTAGTGCTCAGGTTAAGGAGCTCCTTCCAAAGCTCCACTCTCCCAGCAGAAGAGCTAGTGGCATAGACAAAAGTAGCATGAGCAAAATGACTTGTAAGAACTGAGGGAGATCTAAGAGGATATGCCAATCGACTTCTTTCCTGTAGAGTAACCAAATCTTATTGTTACAATTACCAGCAAAATGAAACCCAGGAAATTTCTTAATGATTCTATCCTTATGCTTAGACACCATTGGTTCGTGAAGAGCAATACACCAAAGCTTGTACACCCTATTAAGATGCAATAATCTGCAAAGGGACCTAGGGTGTGCCAATCACCTAACATTCAAGCAAAGTAGGTTAATCATTGATCATTTTTCCTCTCCTCCTTGTTCTAAGAAGAGATTCTAAACTTTTGGACATGAATTCCCTAGAGGTAGCTACATTATGCTGCACCTCATGCTTCAGCTTCTTTTTCTTTTTGGAATGATGGATCTGCCATTCCTCCTCTATGTCTAATTTCACATTTTGAACCACATTATCATCCACAACATTAATAATATTGGGCTGCAATGAAGGAAGGTCAGTAAGATCCTTATAACCAGGAGTCAAAGTTAAGTCTTTGGGCAAGACAGTTGTTCCCAGTTCAGAACACATTGCAGGAACTTCACCAGGAGAAGGGGGAACCTCAATAGGGGTAAGGGGAGGGGGCAAAGGGATCAGGATAGTGTAAGGTTCAGAAGGGATTTCCGCAGGAAGAACAGTCCCAACAATAGGGGAAAATGGTTCAGCTTGAGGTTCTTTAGGTTGAAGAAGAACAAGAGTGGAGAGGGGAGGCAAAAAAGGGGTTCCATCAAGATGAGCTTCAGCTATGACTTCCATCAAGGGTGGGCAGTCAGAAGTAGGTAGAGAATCAGAGAATCAGATTCTGGGTTTTGGGCCAAGTTTTTGGTGGGGGAAGGTGGATCTAGCTGTGGAGTAGAAAGAGGTTGTTTAGTGAAAGCTAACAGTCCATAGGTTGAGTTCTTTTTCTTGGGATGTAATCTGAAGCGTCTGTTGTCAGTGTGTCCAAACATCTTACGATTATTACAATAATATGGTCTTTGTTCCATAACTATTTTCTGCTAATAGCCATTGTTAGTTGTACCCAACCAAATTTCATCAATTTCAGGTTGGGTGATATCCCTTTCCACTAAGATTCTAGCCACAGAAGGTCTTGACAGGTTGAAGGTGGGAGCATCCAGCTTCATGGGTCTTCCAAGAGCAGTGTCAATGGTAAAAAGAACTTGGTGGTTGCAAAAATGAAGCTTCAAACTAGGCAGCTTAAACCATATTGCAAACTATAGGAGGTTCCTTTGATGGGTCAAAATCAATGGTCCATTTCAGCAATTTCATAGAGATGCCATCCAAAAAGAGAACCTCCTTAGCAAAAATCCTTGCATAATCCTCTTCCTTAGCTAACTGAATCATTATATGCCTTCCATCCATTAGTCCAAATTTCCAAGCACCAACCAGCTTTAAATCATCAAAATATTTCCTTATATCATCCATTTTAGGATGGCTGAATTGAAATTTGCCCACCAGGGTGAATTTTTGAGCCTCAGCCAAAGTGTTGATTTCCTGATCAAAGAACACAGCATCCACCTTGCCTCCTTTCTGCATAAAGATTTCACATAGGGGCAATCTCCTTTACCAAAAGTAGCATCATGATAGGCTTGGGGGAAGACAAGATTCTCAACATTTTGCAATGT
>NW_018165705.1:298952-299276 GCF_001263595.1 Phalaenopsis equestris | reverse complement strand
ACCATTGGATGTTAGTTTCTAAATCAATGGGAATAGGAGAAGCCATTAAGAACAGCCACAGCAAACACTGGGTGGACAAACAGAGAAAAGAACCAATGGAACATTAACTGAAAAGCTCAAGAGAAAACAACAGCAGAAGAGAGACCTTCAAACCGTGAAACACCTCCTTGAAGTTAAAGAGGGATGGGGAAAACCACAAACACAGTCATGGAAGGTCAGAGAGAAGCAGGACAGCACCATTGAGACAGAAACCCTAGTAGAGCTAGGAAAGAAGCTGTCACGATGAAGAATATATATATATATATATATATATATATATATATA
>NW_018165705.1:285183-298806 GCF_001263595.1 Phalaenopsis equestris | reverse complement strand
GAGAGCGTCCAACTATTCTTCTCAATATATATATATATATATATAATAAAAGGAAACTAGGCTTCTATATCATTAATAAAAGATATAAAGGGTACAAAAAAGGAAGGCAAGGATGCACTTCCCAAAAGTTAAAGTGGCAAAACTCTAAGGAAAGGTAGATCAACAAGATCTCCTTTCAATAGTAATTCTAAATGGGGAGTGGTGCAAGTATCAATGATGGGGTTCTGAGTATGGAGGCCAGCTTTAGCAAGCCAATTGGCGGGTCTTTTACCCTCCCTAAAAGTATGAGAAAGGGACAAATTTATCTTCAAGCTCAAGGTTTGTATAGCAGTGATCCACTGAATTAGATACCAAGTGGCAGATATCCTTCCTTCAAGGATGTTAAGTAAGATCATGGAGTCAGTTTCCACCATTAAAAGATTCCAACTGCACTTTATGGCCAAGAAAACAACCCAATAAACAGCTAGGGCTTCAGCATCCAGAGGGACTTCAGCCCTGGCAATACTGAAAATATAGTGGGCATTAACCTCTAGTATTTCTTAAAACCCCTCCAAAGCCAGCATTAGGAGAAATGAAGCTGCCATCAGCATTGACTTTGACCCAACCCATAGGAGGACAATTCCAGTGAACAAGGATAGTTTGAAATTTCCTTGAACCACCTTGAACTGAAATTTCCTTGAACCAATGAGGGAGGATGTGCATCGGATTTCAGGAAGTTTCCTATGACAGTGTAGTTTCTGTAAATAGCTGTAACAGTGAGTAGCAATGGCATTGGCATCCCAATGGACCTCATCAATTTTTAGCTTATTTCTTGCCATCCAAACAAACCAAGCCATGATACAAGGGATGGGAGGGAGATGTTGGTCCTGCCAGTCTTTCCAGCTTAAATAAAACACATCCCAAGACAGCTGGATGGTATTGAGTTTATGTTTGGGTAACAAAATGTTCCAAACTTGCTGAACTTCATAGCATTTAAAGAATAAGTGGGGGAGGGATTCCTCGTCACATTTACACATGCAGAATCATGAAGGGCTTCTCAAACCTTTTAACTTTAAAATATCATCAGTAGCAATGAAGCCATAGAAGAGCTTCCAAGAGAAAAAGGCCATGGAAGCAGAAAGAAACTTGTTCCACACACATTTAGCCCAAGAGGTCTCTTGTTGAGGAAAGCAGAAATTAGCAATGGAAGCTGAAAATGTATGGCAAACCTTCTTCTTCACAATAAGTTTGTCCTTCCTGGATCTGTCAATGGGTTTTTTCAATATAGTGTTAAGTAATCTGTTAACAAGAATATTCTAAAGAGCCTGCTGGTTCCATTCATTAGTAGACCAAAGGTCAGCCACCTGTGTGTATATATATATGTATGTATATATATATATATATATATATATATTACTAGTTTGGAGATCCTCTCCAACCTGAACTCTTGTAGTATTTTTTGGCTAATTAACATGCAGGGAGCCGTATAATACTCCTTTAACTAATATATATATATATATATATAAGGAGAGGGAATTATGAGGGATGAAACCATCGCATCTCAAAAGAGAAATGAAATTCCCAAAAACAACCATGAACCCAAAATCTTGGTCACCAATTCTTAAACCATCCACATTAATACAATAGAAGCCACCCAAAGTGATTTCATAGGTCTGAAACAAATGAAAATTGTAGCAAATAAAGATAAAGGTAGGCTCTAATGAAAGGAGGCTCCAGGAAAGCACAATGTATAAGAGTGTTAAGTAAAGAAAAAGGCCTCCCAACAACAGAGAGTTAATCAACTAGGAGCGAAATATAATATTGTGAAAGATCACATAAATCAGAATAATAAAATTCATAGCAAACCAATTATCCGTAAGCACACAGAATTCCTACTGGTGAAAGCTATGCATTACCAATTGAGACAGCCTCCATTATCTAAACGATAACATTCCAATAGCAGAAAAGAAGGTATCACATAGTACCCATAATCAACCATGACCTCAAAATCTTGGTCATCAAATCTCAGGCCAACCAAAATGGTATGAGAGAGGATACTAATAAGACAAATGGAGCAGGTAAGCTATGTACGTACGTAAGGAACCTCAAGTAAATCACTTTGTATAATAGTTTAAGGAAAAGGAGGAGATGTATCACCGATCATAATGCCATCAAGCCCCATTTTAGATAAACGATTCGCAGAGGCATTGCCTTCTCTATGTATGAAAAAGTCTATTGTATATTGAGATGATTAAGGTTTACAATAGTCATAATGCATTTCAACAAAGTAATGAGGTACCAAACAGGTTTCAACCTTTCTATTATTATATTAAATAAGTTTGATGAATTAGTTTCCACCACCAGATTATAAAACTAAAGTGAGCAGTAACCTACATAGCTACCAGCATAACCTAAGTCTCAGCTTCAATGAGGGATGAATCATTACAGGGGGAGGCAAAGAAAGAAAGAAACCTCCCATTAGTATCTTAAAACAATCCACCCTTTCCAACAACATTATAGGTGAAACTACCATCAATATTAATTTTGATCTAACCACGAGAGGGTGGTCTCCACTTAATTAAAGTTGGTCTCCTAACACTCTTTGGTAAAAGAGACGTACCAGCTACATTAATAGCTCTCATTGCTTTATGATAGTTGGCGACAATATGTGAGATAATAATAGTTGGAGTGTGGAGAGAAGCTTTAAATTTGTGGCTATTTCTAGCCACCCAAATAAGCCAAACATAATTAAAGGAAAATAAATCAATTTGTTATGAAAATACCCTATTATCCCAAATTTTGGAATATCAAGTACAACTCTAAAGAAATTTGTTAAAGAGCACTTCAAGAGTGTTTTGGGTGCTCTTCTTAGTTTTAATCACCTGCATAACATATAAAAGTAGACTACATAGCACACTTTTCAACAAAGTAAGCCTACCACTACTGGACAAGATGGTATTTCTCCATTCATTGATCTTGGATTTAATTTTGTCCATAACCTCATCCACTTGAATTTGCTTCTTCCTCCCTCTTAGGATGTTCACCCCATGATATTTAATGGAAATTTTAGAAATTTTACAACCAGTGAAAGTAGAATCCCAATTTTCAACATTTTGATGAACTTTTTTCCCAAAATATAGAGAAAATTTAGCCAAATTAAATAGTAAACCTGAGGTTTTTTAAAAATCCGTTAAAAGAGACATAATATCCTTTATTGCAAACTTACTAGCATTAAAGAAAAAATAGCATCGTCAGCATATGTAAGGTGGCTAACCATGATTTTAGATTTATGAGAGTATTGGATGTGAGGATGTTGTATATGCAAACTGTTAACAAGCCTTGAGAGATAATAAAAAGCAATTATGAAAATGTTAAGAGACAGAGGATGTCCCTGTTTGATGCCTCTGTAAGTTCAAAAGAAACCATGAGCTTTACCATTAACAAGCACATTATAATGATTATTAGACAACCATCTTTTAACCAGTAAGCAAAAGTCCAAATGAAAACCTTTAGCCTGCAAAATATTTAGAATGAAGTCCCTCTTAATGGTGTCAAAAGCCTTTTGGATATCAAGTTTAGAAACCATGTTACTCCCTCTACATTTTTTATTCAGGTCATCAATCATTTCCAATTCTAAAAGGATGTTATCAGTAATCTCTTAGCCTTTGATAAAAGCAAATTTTTGTGGAGAGATAATTTTAGAAAGGTGTGGTTGTAGC
Source organism: Phalaenopsis equestris (assembly GCF_001263595.1). Classification (NCBI taxonomy): domain Eukaryota; kingdom Viridiplantae; phylum Streptophyta; class Magnoliopsida; order Asparagales; family Orchidaceae; genus Phalaenopsis; species Phalaenopsis equestris. The sequence goes on along the minus strand of NW_018165705.1, from coordinate 295,108 downwards.
TTATTCACAACAATCTTACTCAAAACTTTAGAGAGAATAGTGGTAATAGAAATAGGATGAGGATTATCCTAATAAATCTTGTCATTACCTTTGGGGATGAGCACAATGAAGGAAGAGCTGAAACAGTTACCTAGATTTTCCCCAAGAAAAAAAATTTGAACAGTGAGGATGACCTCCTTCTTTATGATGTCCAAATAGCAAACATAGAATGTAGAGGAGAATCAATCAGGCTTTAGGGCTTTGTTAGAACATAATGATTTAAAAGCAGATAGAATTTCATTTTCTTCAGGAGCTTGTGTTAAGGAGAGGTTGTTAATGTAACTAATTTCATCAGCAAAAACATTAGAATCAACAGGGGAAAACTTGTAAAGTACAATGATAAAGCTCAGTAAAATAAAGCACAAAACTTTCACCATTATCCTCCATGTTGATTAAATTATGGCCATTGGCATTTTTTTTCCTCATAATACTATTGATGTTTCTTGTAAGCTTTAAAGTGGTAAGAAAATAATTTATTTTTCTATCTCTTGTAATAAAAGAGATATCATAAGCTTTCTGTTGAAGAAGTTTTTTTTCCAAAGTGATTGCATCCAATTAGGATAGATGAGCTCGTCTCATAGTTTACACAAATTTAGGTCAGCCAATATCTTACGGAACTAACTAATCAACCATATGCTGAGCCTCCAATACTTTGATGGTTCCTTCTTCTAAGATGAGCAGCTAGCCTTTTATGCAATTGCTATAGAATAAACCAGGGTGTCCCCACTCCATCAAATTTCCAATCCTGTTACACAATACTCAGAAAAGTATCCAGAGTAGTTCATATATTAAAAAATTTAAATATAGAAATAGAAGGCTTGAAATTAAAAGCTAAAGTAAGTAGAATGGGGTTATGATCAGAAGAGACATAACTTAGATGTTGGGCCCGAAAGATTGGAAAATGATTCAAGAAAATAGAGTTTCCCAATTAATGATCAATCCTTTGAAAAAGAAATCTTCTCCTCCAAATGTAGGGTGGCCCATAATAGCCAAATTCATAATGTCTCGCTCATGCAATTGAGTTTAAAAAGTGATTTATAAGAATATTATCAAATCTACTACTCCCTTTCTTCTTAGATGGTTTCATAACCATGTTAAATTCTCCACCCACAAACCAATTTTCCATAATAGATTCACCCATGAGCTTTAATTTCTTCCATAGCAAAAATTTATCCTGCAAAAGAGAGATGGCGTAGACAAAAGTGCCCCTCCCATGAAAATCTTCCATCTTAAAATGTGTTAAGACAAATTGCTCCTCATCTTCAATATATGTATATATATATATCAAGATGTTGGCGGCTGGAGGAGAAGGTGCTATGCTAGGGTTTCTGGCAGGATGAAGCTCTGCTAAGGGTGGTTTTGTGGGTGGTGTTGCATCTGTCTTTCCAAGGGTGCTTCTTCTTGCCTCCTTTTGCCTTGGGAGTCAGCTTCTCTGACTCTTATCCCTAGTACTTTGGAGGGATTTACTGGTCCATTGGTTTGTTCTGGTTTGGGCTTGCTTCTGGATCTGTGGGATGCCTCTTCTGGCTTTTACTATAGGAAACTCCTCCCCCTTTGGTGTTTTGTACTGTTGGTTTGGATTTTACTGTGAGTTTTGGCCTTTCCAGAGCACACACAGGTTTTTCTTGAGTTTTTGTGATTTTTTTGGAGCTTTTGCTATTGGATTTGCTCTCCTGGTGTGTCCATTGGTTTTATTATGGCTACCCCTATTGAAATTATGACTGATGCTCAGGGGCTAAGGCCACTTCCATGACACAGCTACTGGAAAGGTTAACAACCCTTGTATTCATCCTTTGGGTTCCAAAGTAGGTGAACCAACTATTTATTTCTCTACACAAGAAATCCACAATCTGAATGAACAAGTAAAATTTACCTTGGTAGGAAAATTTCTTCTAGGCCACCCTAAAATGGAATTAGTCAGAAACTACTTTGCTTCTTTAATATTCAATGGGGATTGACAGATTGGAATACTAGATGGCAGGCATCTTCTTATCCAACTTTCAGGGGAGGAAGACTATGCAAGATTGTTTGCAAAATAAGCTCTTCAAATTGGAGGTACCACCATGAAGATATTGAAGTGGGATCCTGGTTTTGATCCTAGTAAGGAACCTCCTATAGTTCCCCTATGGTTTAAATTACCTGGCCTCCCACTTCAATACTATTATTTCAATGCTCTATTCAATATTACAAGTGCACTGGGGAGACCTCTGAAAGTTGATGCTCCTACATATAACAAAGTTAGACTAGCTCTAGCTAGTATCCTTATAGAAAGAGATGTAAACCTCCCTGAAATTAAAAGGCTCTGCATTGGTACTGATAAAGAGGGGTTCTAGCATAATGTGATATTAGAACAAAAACCATATTATTGCTACCACTGCAAGATGTTTGGGACACACCAAAGATAGATGCTGCAGGCTTCACGCCCCTCCAAAGAAAAATGTGTCTACTCAAGAAAGGATTAATCAGTCCACTCCTCCAAAACCTACAGTTTGTGTGGAACCCTCTCCAACTGTGAATTTGGAGGATATATTGAGCACATCCGAAAGCTCAACAGCTCTTTTTAGCTCCAATGCTCTTACTAACTTATCCCCAAGATACTTTAGGGAGGAGGACAATCAAGTAAATATTATTACTTCCCTAACTGATTCACTAGATTTAGGTTAAGCATCTAGGAGAATAACCAGAAGGACACCACAGTCTTAGAAGCCCCTGAGAAGAGATATAGTTGCGATGAAACTCCTAATGGAAGAGGAATGGCAAAAACAAAAATATAAGAAGAAGAAAAAGATACTATCAGAAGTTAAGAAACTAAAAGAAGGAAATAATGGGAGCACAGGTGTACTGAAGATTGGAGGGTCTTCTCCTTCTAGAGGAAGGACCAGATCAAGATCTCAGCCTTCTCTCCACTTCACCTTCTCTCCACTTTAATCCCTCCAATGATTAATATTCTATGTTGGAATATAAGGGGGATTGCCCATCCCCAGTCTTTAAGAAGACAGCTCTATCTTAACAAAAAAGATAAACTATGGTGTTTTGCTACACTAGAACCAATGGTTCAGCAAAACCCCTATAGAATTATTAGCAAATTTCATGGTTTTTCTCATTATGCTAATAATAATAATAAAATTTGGTTCTTTTGTATGTAAGAAATACAGTGGACCACTCTTAGTGACCATCCACAGTTTATACATCTCTCTCTTCTGATTCAAGGCCACCTAGAGTATGCAACCTTTATTTATGTTGGAAGTCTCAAAGCTCATAGACAGGAGCTTTGGGAGAGCTTACATCTCATCAGTACTAATATGAACTCTCCCTGGATGGTAGGGGAGATTTCAATTGTATAACTTCTGCAGCAGAGAGATCTGGGGGGGAGACCTTCCAATCAGTCCAAAATGAATTTCTTCAATGATCAGATTCAGCAAGCTGGCTTGTTTGATTTGGGGTACCAAGGTCCTAAATTCATTTAAAAAAGGGGTCTATTGTGGGAAAGACTAGATAGGGTGTTAGTGAATGACTATTGGCATAAACACTATCTCCTAACTTTTGTTACTCACCTAACCCTCACTAGTTCTGATCATAGATCACTTCTCATATCTATTACTTCCCCTAGCAATACCACACATCACCCCCCCTTTCAGATATCTTAATATGTGGTCCACTCACCCTCTATTCATCAGCTGTGTTGCTTCTAATTGGATGGGTATTGACCATACTAGCCCTTTCATCAAAGTTGGCCTCCTTCATCTTAAAAGAAGCAAAGCATTGAGGAAGTGGGGTTGGAAGACTTTTGGGAATTTTTTTTCCAATGCCTTATCTGCTGAAAAGGAAGTAGAGAATTTTGAAGCTGCTATTCAGAATGAAACTACCACTGAGAATGATCTGCTCACTGCCAAGACTAATCTACTTAATGCTATTAAAATACAAGATCTGTTACTCAAACAAAAAGATTCTATTAACATTTTTACTGAAGGTGACAGAAACACTAAGTTTTACCATGCTTATATCAGTTACAAAAGGAAGTGTAATACCATTCACTCTATTTACTCTTCTGAGGGCAGATGGCTTAATGATAATGAACTTATAGCTAAGGATGTTGTTAAGTACTACAGCTTGTTAAGTAAGTACTACAACTCCCTACTGAACTCCTTAGTTGATCTAAATACTGACTATGAAAACTATTTTACTGAAGAGTTAGATTACACTAATCAGCTCAAACTCACTGAACCCCCTTCTGATGATGAAATTTGGGATGCCTTAAACACCATTGACAGCTCCAAATCTACTGTCCCTAATGGTTTTACTGTTGAATTTTATAAAAAAAGCTTGGCACATTATTAAAAAGGAGGTAATTGAGGATATCAAGAGCTTCTTCAGGGGGTCAATCTCCCTAGCTAATAAATCTCCCTAGCTATTTTAGAGATACTTCTATTGTGCTATTGTGCTAACTCCTAAAAGAGATCTGTAGAAGACCTGGGAACACTACAAGCCTATCAGCCTTACTTCTATCATAAGTAAACTCATAAGCAAGATCATAGTAAGAAGACTCCAAGCTCACCTTGACAAGATTATATGCCCAAACCAGACTGAATTAATTAAAGGGAGATCCATCACTGATAATGTGTTGCTGGCACAATAACTTATTCTAGATTTGGATAAAATCAGTAGGGGGTAATCTTATCTATAAACTAGATATTAAAAAAGCTTATGACACCATTGATTTGAAATTTATTTAGGGGATTCTTGCAGCCAGAGGTTTTCAACTTGATCTCTATAAACTCATCCACAGGTGGCTAATTAATAACAAGCATTCTATTCTTATCAATGGAAAAGCCTCAGGTTCTTTCACATCTACCAGAGGGCTTAAACAAGGTGACCCACTCTCCCCCACTATTTTTATTATTGCTATGGATTACTTCTCTAGAATGCTTACACTATGGCTATCTCCCACCTCAGGTATGCTAATAATATTATGATATTCTCTAATGTTCATAAGAATCCAGTTAAAAAAGTCTACTAATGTCTGAAACAATTTCAGATTTACTCTGGGATGGAGTCATAAAAATGCTGTTAAAAAATCCTACCAATGTCTGAAACAATTTCAGAACTACTCTGGGATGTTTACTCTGGGATGGAGTTTTACCCTACTAAATGCCAACTTTTCTTTAATACGAGGGCATCTTCAAATTGTAAATATTGGGTCTTTGATTATACTGGTTTTTCCATGCTAAAGACCCTTTAAAATATTTGGGGGTTCATCTTCATTTTTAAACATTGGGTCTCTGATTATATTGGTTTTTCCATTGCTAAGGACCCTTTTAAATATTTTGGGGTCCATCTCACTTGGGGGAGATCTAAGCTAACCCAATTAAATGAGGTTTTTTCGAAAATTCAGAAAACCTTATCTAGCTAGTCCCATTCTTTCCTTTCTAATGGGGGTAGAATTACTCTTCTCAAAAGTATCTTAACTACCTTCCCCTCATATATTCTCCAAACCAATTGTATGAGGAAATACACTCAAATTCAGTTGAAAAGAGTCTTCAGCAGATTCTGGTGGGCAGGTCAAAGGCAGCAGCTCCACTGGGCTTCTTGGCAAAAGGCACCTAAACCTAACAAGGCAAGTGGTATGGGGTTCAAGGGACTTCATCAAATCACACAGATTAATTTCTGTAAGATGTGGATTAATTTCAGAGTCCAAACTTCCTTATGGGTTAGGTTCATGAAAGGAAAATACTGCAAAGGCCAGCACCCATATCTCATCTTCAAAAAGCTGGGTGACTCTAGAATTTGGACTAATATGCTTAAAATTAGACACCTTGCTGAAGAAATGTACATCTGGGATTTGGGGAATGGTCAAGTGAACTTCTGGCTAGACCATTGGTGTCCTAAAAACTGGCTAGGGGCTCCCCCCTCTGATTTCAACCCTTACCTTTCAGTTTGTGATCTTTGGGATGGGGACTCCTTGCTAGACCATTGGTGTTCTAAAGACTAGCTAGCACCCCCCTCTGATTTCAACCCTTAACTTTCAATTTGTGATCTCTGGGAGGGGGACTCCCGGTCTGTTACTAAGCTCCAATCCATTCTACAAGAGCCCCACCTATCTCAAGTTACTAAGATTATTTTTGATAAGGGTAGGAAAGATAGTATTATCTGGCATAGCTGTGCTAACCAAAGTTTGACTAAAGCCATCTATGCCAAACTTTACTAATGGGATCAAGTCTCTTGGGGTGAAGTCATTTGGAACAGATATCTATCCCCCTCAATATCTTTCTTTTGTTGGAGGTTCCTCAACAATCTGCTTCCAACTGATGACATTCTTAAACTTAAGAGTTTAAGAGGGCCTTCTAGATGCTATCTTTGCCTGAGATTTGAAGAGGACAACAACCACCTAGCTCCACCTAGTCTTTAAATGTGAGTTTGCTCAAGAGGTGTGGAAGGCACTTCTTACAAAGATTAAAGTTGATGGCTTGAATAAGGACTGGTCCAATCTCAAAGATGGATGGCACAGCTGGAAAAGTATAAAAGGTGATTCTATCCCTCTTATTGTGGCCTGGTTCTTATGGATGTGCAAAAACAACAGAAAACATGAAAACAAGCCTATTCATCATTCCAAGGTTACTAGAAACTGTGCTTCCTACTTAAACAAGCTGATTCAACTTAACAACTTCCCTAATATCAGTTTGCCTCAGACTACTGTAACCAAAAGTCATAACAAGATTGAGAAAGGTATTTGGCAACCTCCTGATCCACAAAACATGAAGATTAATACTGATGGTAGGTTTTCTTAATGGGGTGCTGGGGCGGGAAGGAGGTTTCAAGGATTCCTCCAGCAAATGTATGTTGTTCTTTCTTGTTCCTACTGAGGCCCATGATGCTCTGGAAGCTGAGCTTATTGTTTTTTTACTGGGCCCTTGCATTTGCACAGAAAGCTACGTGGTATAAACTGTGGATTGAGGTGAACTCTATTCAACTGATTACTTTCCTTAACACTGAACAACTATCCTCTTGGCATCATATGCATTGGAAACAAAAAATTGGCAATCTCAACAAGCTATTTAAAGTTAATATGTCTTTTATATATAGAGAAGGAATCCAACCTGCTAATTGGCTTGCCAGACAAGGAATCTATGCTGGCCTTTTTACTAACTCCATCTCTGTTGCAACAAGGCCCCCCACCCCTCTTGCCCTTTTGCTTCGTGGTGATAAGTTGGAGACTCCTCATCTAAGATTAAGGCTAATCAACTCAAAGATCTCTAGTTTATTGGGGCTTCCTCTTCTCTTTTTATAATTATTTAGTTTTTCTATATTCTTATATGTTATAATTTTTTTGGATTGGTCACCCTCTTGGTATCAATTGTAATTTGGTTTATAGTTAGGGGACCTTTCCAGTGGAATCTTTTGTACTGCTTTTAATGATCACCTTGAATGGAGTCGAATAATGCTCCTTCCCTAAACCCTAAACCCTATATATATATATATATATTTATATATATACATACATACTTTTATATATGGAAATTTTATTTTATTGTGTTTTCTCTTATTTTTTTCTCTCTCTATTTCCTTCCTAGGTGCCCTTCGATGGGGCGCTGATGGAAAAAAGTTTTTTGGATGTGCTTACGGGTAATCATAGTTCCATGATTGGTAGCTCTAGTCCCTTCCCGCATGACTTCCATGAGGTTTTATGCTTTGGAGGTGATTATAGTTTCATTAGAAAGACTAGAAAAAAAAATGGAAAGCTTTTTATGTTCGTTTCTGAGGATGAGACTATTATCCTATCTTCTTCGTGTCAGCACGCTTTGGTTGGTAAATTTCTCTTCAGCCACTCTAAGCTTGAAGTTATCAGGAGGGAGTTTGAAGCTAATGCGCATTTGTAAAATTGGTCTTCTGGATCGGCGACATATACTTGTTTAGTTATCTAATGATGAGGATTATACCTGATTATTTTCTCATTTTCTCTTTAGAATTGTTGATTTCCCAATGAAAATTTTAAAGTGATCAGTTGATTTTGATCTTAAATCTACTATTCCAGTCTGGATATGTTTTCAGGATTAAAATTTCATCTCTTTATCCATGAAGTGTTGTTTTCCCTTGTTGCTACTATGGTAAACCTTTAAAGATGGATGGCCCCACTTTCATGTTATCTAGGCCTTTCGAGGGTCGTATTTTGGTGGAATGGGATATTACATTACTTTTCTCTGATGAGATTTGAATTGGCATGACACATCAAGGATATTGATAGAAGGTCAAAATCAAAAGGCACTCACCCTATTCCCCCCATTGTTGTATGTTTGGCCATACTTCTACTATGTGTTATCGTTTACATCCTCATATAAACACGATGTTTATCAAACACCTCAAGTTCCAAGTAATACCATTAATGACATCACAAAAGCTAGAGTTAATGTTGGCTTGGACACGGGGCAAAATGTTAATATTTAAACTACCCATGTTGCTCCAACTAATGACTCTACTTACACTACAACTATAGGTGACCCCTTGCAAATGAGTTACATTTTGTTACTACTCCATGTGCTTATACACATAATTTAACCTCACCACCAATTGAGAGGGAGGGTAATGTTCACATGGAAAATGTAAATTCTCTCAATGAGAATGTGCTTTCTGCAGAAGCTATTATGACAGCTACAAATGCATTAGAAAAAAAATGGATTGTTCAAAAAGCTAGCAAGAAGAAAATTGATTAAAATAATGAACTTCTACATCTTAATAACAAAATTATCATTAATGATGGAAAATCTCATTTTGATGGGGGACAGTTTAGCACCCTTCCTAGGTCTACTAGAATGGGTAGCTTGAGACGTCATGCTTAATACCTTGTTCTGGAATATTAGGGGAGTGGTAGACCTTCTAGAAGATCTTGATAAGAAATGTCATGGGGGCAACATGGAATTTAAGCTTGACATCAAAAAGGCTTTTGATAATATTAGTTGGGACTTTATTATTAATATACTTTGGGCTCGTAGCTTTCAAAATAATTTTTGGTCTTTGATTCATAAATGGCTGGAAAATAACCACTACAGTGTTCTTTGTCTAATGCGACTATTACGGTTTCTTCTCTACTCAAAAAGAAATTTAGCGAGGTGACAACTTGACCCATACTATTTTTATTATAGACTTTAACTACTTATCTCATTTAGTTAATCTATTGGAGATAAGTAAGTCACACACTCAATTCCCCCATAAATTAAAGATTTTGGTTAGTCACATTGCATATGTGAATGACGTTATCATTTTCTCTAATGCTAGTAAAATTGTCATCAAATTGCTCATGCAAGTTCTTGATGTTTTTCAAGAAACTTCTGGTTTAACTTTCAACATGAAAAAATGCAATCTTTGTTTTGGGAAACATGTTAATAGTTCTATTGCTAGCTAGGTAATTTACTGTATGGGATGTCAATCTGCTTCTCTTCTCTCGATTTTCTTGGTGTTAATTTATTAAGGGGTCGTCGGAAACAAACTCAATCAGATGAGGTGGTTGATAAAATTAAATCAAAATTTTTTAACTGGAGGAATACTTTCCTCTCTAATGGTGGGCGTCTCACCTTGCTTAAAAGTGTCCTCCTCAGCATACCTTTGTATGCCTTGCAAATCCTTAATCTCAGAAAAGAGCATTGAAAACACTTTGGAAAGGCTTTTTTTGCTTTCTTTGGTCGGTCAATCATTTTAGCAAACATTGGTCTACTTTCAGCAAGATTTACAAGCCTAAAACCACTGGTGTTTTACGTTTCAAAAGCCTCAATCAAATCTTTGAAATAAATATGTTCAAACTTTGTTATAAATTTCATGCAAATAATTTCTTATGGGCTAAATTTCTCTTAAATAAATATTAGTCCCAACTTAACCCGACCATTGTACAATGGAAGGT
>NW_018165705.1:269222-285166 GCF_001263595.1 Phalaenopsis equestris | reverse complement strand
CAATTCAAAGATTTGGAAAGACATAATTAAAGCAAGAATGGTGGCACGCAAATCTATTTATTGGGACATCGGTGAGGGGAATATTTCTTTCTGGAATGATCAATGGGGTTTGGAAGATTGGGATGTATCGTTACAATCTGTGATCAATAATAATCTGCTTATCTCAGATTGATGGCTCGATGATAAATTGAATGTTAATAAATTGAATTATCTTATTTGGGTCCAATCCGCAAAAATCTCTAAAATCCCAATAAGAAACAATTTAAAGGATACTCCAATGTTGAAAACCATATATTTTGTTTCACCTACTAAATTGCCTTAGTCCAACTTATATCAATATGAGGACACTTTATCTAGAATACTTTTATCTCTCCATCCATCTCTTTCTTCTTATGGAGGTACTTCCTTAATATTTTGCCTTTCGATGATATTTTAAAACTTAAGGGTTTAAAGTTGGCATTTTAATGTTTTATATGTAAAAAAGACGAGGAATTGACTATGCACCTTTTCTTTCTCTATACTTTTTCTGATGAAATATGGAATACTCTTGGGAATCATTTTCATATAAGGGGGCTTAATAGCTTCTTTATTGATGAATATATCTTCATCTGGAAATCTGTCGCCCAGATTGATAAAAAATTGTGTTGGTTTTCTTTTGTCGTGCTTTGGCTGATGTGGGTATCAATGAATGATGTTAAATATAGGAGCAATGTTGCTTCTCCTTCCCTTAGTGACTCTCATATCCTTAATCAATTTCATCAAGGTTATCATGCTTAATGTTTTTCTGGATCTGCTTCTTAACTTTGTTAAGGTGGCAAAGCCCTCCTCTGGACTAGATAAACGTCAATATTGATGGATGCTAGACTTCCAATATGGTTGGTGCAACAAGGGTGGGTAGGATGGCCACTTTGTTAAGGTGGCAAAGCCCTCCTCTGAACTAGATAAACGTCAATATTGATGGATGCTAGACTTCCAATATGGTTGGTGCAAGTAGGGTATTTCAAAAATCATTTGGTACATTCCCTCTATTTTTTGCTTCTCTTATTTATGTGTCTTCTCCTGTTGAGGCTAAAAGTTGGGTAGTTTTATTGGCTTTGCAGGTGGTGTCATGTTGTAAGCTACGTAAATTAATTATTGAGACTGATTCTCAAATCTTTTTTAATGAATTCTATAAGGCATCTAGACCCAGATGGAATTTTCTAGGCACTATGAATAGGATTTAGGCTCTCATTGAAAAGTATCATTTAACTATTCATATGTCTTTCATTTATAGGGAAGGTAATTCACCAACAGATTCTGGCCTGAAAGGGTAAGGATGCTGCTGGTCTATTTTTTGGTGTCACACCCACACAATATTTAAGGATCCATTTAAATGGTGATTTGCTTGAGCTGCCTTATATTAGATTTTAACCTATTTTGGCCAAGCTTTTTTGTTTTTTGTTTCAATTTTATGAAAGGCATTTCCTGTTTCTATCTATTTTTTACTGGTCTATCTTCCTATACGCTACGTTGTATTGAAATGTCTGTCCCCCCCCGTAAATTAGATTTTTATGTTATTTTTTGGATGGTTAGCTTTATTCCCCTCAACAAGATGGATGATTTTCTTTATGCTATTATGAAGCATTTGGGTTTACTTCCTGGTGCTCTCTTGAACCCGATGGTTTCGACTTCTTTTTTATCACGCCTACTTCCATCTTTTTTGCTTTTTGGCTTCAGTCTTTTGAACACCTTTTGGGGTGCATTTGATTGTCTTCATTTCTTATGTTTTCACATGCTGTTTTTTTTGTTTTTATTTAGTTTCACCATGCTTTCAATGGTACTGCTCAACTTGCAACTATAGACTGGGATTACCACTTTCTGCTGCTTTGTCTTGTTACAAATGTCACGGTCATTGCGATGATAAACAAGCTAATGTTTTGGACCTCGCATTCCAACTTTTTCTTTAGTCTCAATATATATTTGGCCTGTCTTTCTTGGCTAATCTTTTGGGGGTATATTTGTACGTACCTTTTTGGAGATTTTATTTGCGTGAGTTGTACTATGGGAAGTGAATCCCTGAATGGTGTGTCTTTTTTGTATTTTTTCTTTCTTACTTTTTGGGGTTACACTTCCCCCCTCTTATTGTAATTTCATTTTGAATCAATAGAATCAGTGCCACATAATGCTCATTGCCCCATATATATATATATATATATATATATATTTGCAAGGAGCCAACCTCCAATTCATTAAAACAAAAGTAAACCAATTACAATGAGGAAAGAAGATGGCCTATAAAAGCAGGAAACCTCTCGAAACATCAAAAAAGGAGCTATCTGATATAAGGAAGAGGCAACAGATCACTGGATAATAGAAAATCCAGTGGGGGAGGAATCCTTCTGCTCACCAAAGATTCTTCAGTGTAGGGACCCCTTCTAGCCAGCCAATTGGAAGGTTTGTTACCTTCTCTATGGATATGAGAGATCTTAAAAGGGTAGTTCTTCAGCAATTGATGAATCCCAGAAATCCAGCTGATTAAGTTCCAGGGAGTGTCACAAGAGCCCTTGATAATGTTAATAAACAGTGAGGAGTCAGATTCAACGCACAACTGGTTAAAGTGGCAAGATTTGGTTAAATTGAGGGCACAAGAAACAGCTTGACATTCAGCTTCAAGGGGATCCATAGCTATAACAGAAGATTAAAAATACAAGATGCACCTCCCCTCGTGATTCATGAAGACACCACCGATTCCAGCATACTGAGATTTATAGCTACCATCAGTGTAAACTTTTATCCATCCATATTTAGGAAGAGATCAGCAAATTTTCAAAACTTTGGTAATGGAAGGATTAGAAGATGGGCTCAGCTCCAACACAGCTCCAAAATTTTTAAATTTAATCTGTTTTTGTACAAAGCCAATACAATTTAGACCCACATTCATTGACTCTAAAGGAGAAGCTTCATACTTCAAGTGGTTTCTAGCCATCCAAACAAACCAAGCCACAATGTTGGGGATATCTTGAAGTTTGATTCCCCTCCAATCAGAACAATCTCCCCTCCAATCAGAACATCAATTATAGAATAGCTCTCATGATAGATTCATACTTGGGACATTCAGCTTTCTAATCATAATAGACCAAACTTTTTGTACCCAGGGGCAGGCAAAGAAAAGGTGAGCAATTGTTTTCTCTTCAGTTAGACTCTAGAGGGTCTTCTTAGACCCTTCAATTACAATATATCATCATTAGGAATCAATTTTAAGAAGAGTCTCCATATGAAAAATGACATGGAAGGAGTAAGAAACTTGTTCCAAATTGCATGACCCCAATCCACCACCTGTTGGGGAGGATGAGGTGGTAAGTTCTTTTTGACAGCAATTCTGTCCTTTTTTCCAGGTTTAACAGAGAGTTTCAGAGAATTGGAGACTTGAGGGGGGCTGCAAAAAAGAAGGATAGGAGTAAGATTCCACTTATCATGTTCCCAAAGGTCCTTCACATTCTTAGGAATGGCTGAAGCATTTTGATCATGAAGAAGGCTACCTTCCAAACACCAATTATCCCACCAGATGTTAACCAAGCCCTCACCAATCCCCCAGACATACAATTGTTCAGAAACTAATCTGTAACATTCTTTTCCAAATGGTGGAATCCCCCAAACCCACAGATAATTGGGTAGAGTGTTGATGCTTGCAATATTTTCCCCATAAGAATTCAACCCAAACGGAGGACTGAGATCTGAATTTAATCTAGAGTTTGTAAAAATTAGTATGCATTATTTGGGGGAAGGACTTGAAGCCTAACCCTCCTTCCATAAGAGGTTTACACACCTTAGCCCATTTAGTCCAGTGTTTTTAGTCCAGTGTTAGTCCAGTGTTTTTGCTTCCTTTGACCAGCTCATAGAAATCTATTGAAAATACCTTCCAATAATCTTTGAGTAGTCTTTTTCAAAATATTAATTTGTAGAAGATAAGATGGAATATCAGATAGAACACTTTTTAGAAGGGTTATGCTACCCCCATTGGATAAAAAAGAATTCTCCCATGCTTGTAGTTTGCTTTGAATCATTTCTAAAATATGATCAAACTCAAAGTTTTTTGTTCTTCCTTTAATAAGAAGTACCCCTAGATATTTCACAGGAAAGTGGCTATTGGTAAAGCCAGTGAAGTCAGAAATCCAGGTCTTTAACTCACTTTTGCATTGTTTGTTGAAGATGATAATGCACTTCTAATCATTCAACTTCATTCCAGAGACATTCTGAAATCTCTTCAAGCTTTGCATGAATAATCTAACAACAGATTTGGAAGCTTTTGAAAATATAATGATGTCATCAGCAAAAGCCAAATGATTAATTAAGATGGAAGATCTATGACTATAAAGGGAGTGGGGTTTCCTAGCTATCATCTCAATCAAAATTCTAGATAAGTAGTAAAAAACAAAAATAAATATGGTACGGGAAAGGGGGTCACCTTGTTTTATACCTCTTGATGCACTAAAAACCCCATGTGAAGTTCCATTAATGAAGACAAAATGGAAATTATTAGCCAACCATCTATTGATTAGAGAGATAAAGGAAGGGGAGAAACCTCTGGCAATGAGAACTTGTTCAATAAACTTCCAACTGATTGTGTCATATGCCTTTTTGATATCCTCTAGTGATTCAGTCCAAATCCAGTACCAACTCTTGAGCCAAGATAAGATTATCAACAATACATCTATCCTTGATGAAGGCTGCCTGATTCCTGCAGATAAGCTGATTCAAATGGGGTTGTAATATATGGACCAAGACTTTGCTTATTATCTTTGAAATAACAGAAGTGAGGCCAATGGGTCTGAAATTTTCCCATTTGTGAGGAGTTTTTTTCTTTGGGAACCAAAGTAATAGTAGAGGAGGAGAAATATTTGAGGAGATTAGCCCCCTAGAAAAAGCTTTGGACTGTTGCAATGACATCACCCTTCACAATCAGCCAGGCCTTTTATAAAAGTCTGTTGTGAACCCATCAGGTCCAGATACTTTTGTGTTGTCAATAGAATTAAGTGCTTCCCATATTTCATTTTCATCAGGAGTATCATTGAGAGAGAGGCTTTGGGTGAAGTTCCTTTCCATATCATATAAGGTGTATTGTATGACAGGTTGAGAGGCAGGAGTTTGTTTGAAAATGTTTTGAAAGTATTGAACAACATTACCAGCTATGCCATCAGCAGTAGAAATCCAGTGACCCTCTTGAGAAAGGATTTTATGAATGGTGTTGCATTTCCTCCTATAGTTGATGCAAGAATGATAATAATTAGAATTTCTATCCCCATCACAAAATTTCATTCTATTGGCCTTCTGAGCATAGAAGTCTTCTTGCATGTTGATAGCATCCAGCAGATGTTCATTAGTAAACTGAAGATCCATTTCAGACCCAATGCCAGAGTTTATGAGCTGTTCTAACTGTAATACCTTCTGTTCAGCTTCAAGGAATTTACTATCAGTGTTCCCAACCACCTCCCAATTACATTTATAAAGATGTTTACTGACTTTTCTATGCAAAAGCCAAAGTTTGATACCATGGATGTGATGATGAACATCTGCCCAAGCCATAGAGACTTGATTAAGAAAATCCCTATGCATGGACCACATATTGAGATATTTGAACTTGGCTTTACTTTTAGAAGTGTTGGAAGATATCTGAATAAGTAAGGGTCTATGATCAGACCCACTCATAGCCAAGTGTTGGACAGATGTATGTAGGAAATCTCTGAACCAAAAATCATTCACCAAAACTCTATCCAGCCTCTCCCAAATCTTCCCCCTTCTCCAAGTGTACTTAGGACCAATAAAGCCTAAATCAAAAAGTCCAGGTGACTGAATATTGTCATTGAAAATGTTCATAAGATTGATATCAGTAGATCTCCCACCCTTCTTCTCACTAGGTGAAGAGAGGCAGTTGAAGTCACCCACAACAATCAAGAATTCCCTTATAGAATAGCTGAAGCCATGTAACTGTTGTCAAAGTTCATGTATAGCAGTGGATGTACAGCCAGCATAAATGAAGGTGGCAAAGCCATTATAGCAATTTAAGTTAATTTTCAAGTGGATAAATTGGTCTCCCTCTTTAAGGACAGCACATTGAATTTTCTGTCTGCAAAAAAGCCAAATTTTACTGTTAGTGTTTACAATAAGCTGAAATCCAGGGAACTTCCTCATAATTTTGTTCACATGTTTAGTTATCATTGGTTCAAGTATTGCAAGGATCCAAGGTTTATACATCCTATTAAGGGCCAGAATTCTATTAAGAAAATTATGATGTGCTAATCCCCTAACATTACAACAGATTAGGTTCATTAACCAATTGAGGTGGATTTTCCTCTCCTCCTAGTTCTAATAATGCTAGAAGAGAGGGGGAGGTCTTCCTGCAAAGAAGATGAAGAAGGAAGTAGGTTATTTAAATCCAAAGGAATTTTCTTCTTTTTTGTTTTCTGAATTTGCCAACCCTCTTCTAAATTTTTAGCCAATTGCAATAGCAAAGGGTCTTCCTCTAGTATCTCAGTAGCTATTTCCCTTTGATCAGCAGAGAGTGTTGGAACTGCAGTTCATTAGATCTGTTAAATTTGAGTAGATTGTGAGATGAGGTGAAGTTGCTCAGTCAGGGGTTTTTGAACATTTTGAAAAGAATTATTTGGTTCCACAGCCTCTTTTTCCATATTTTGAGATAATTCAGCCAGCTCTAGTAAAGTGTCTTCTTGAGTCCCCATGGAAATTCAGAATCTTAGGCAGCAATTCCAGCAATAGTTGGAAACTCAATACCATGTGGCTCTAAACCCTCAGAATTAGGTCTAAGGAGCTTCCTTCTGAGGTTGGAATGAAGTCTAAAGCACTTCTCATCAGTATGGCCAAACATTTTGCGGTGATGGCAATAATAAGGACTTTGTTCAGCTATAATTTTCTGCCAATATCCACTATGCTCATTACCTAACCAAATTTCCTCCACAGCTGGTAAAGTAATATTTTTTTCAACAAAAATTCTAGCTACTGAGGGTCTGGATAAATTGAAGGTGGGGGCATCCAACTTCAAACGTCTTCCCAAAGCTTTGCCAATGTTGAAGAGAACTTTGTGGTTGAAGAAATGTAGTTTAAGTCCAGGTAACTTAAACCAAATGGGGACAATAGGTAATTCTTTACTAGGGTCAAAATCAGGAGTCCACTTTAATAGTTTCATTGAGATTCCTTCAATCAAAATAGATTGCTAAGAAATGATTCTAGCATAGTCTTCTTCCCTTGTGAGATTGATGAGTATATGCCTTCCATCAAGTAGACCTACTTTCCAGGCCCCTTTAAATTTCAGTCCATCAAAAAATCTTCTCACAGATTCCATTTAGATTCCATTTTTTCCATTTTAGGATGGACCAGTTGAAATTTACCAATTAAGGTGAATTTATAACAATCAGTTAGTCCATTTAGGTCCTCTTCAGTAAAGTAGATAGCCATTTTTCCACTTTTATTGCATATAGGTTTGAAAAGAGGGTCATTACCCTCATGATACTCTTGAGGAAAAACCAAGTCGTCGGGACTTTGAACTTTATCATATCCTTTCCCAATAATGTCAACAAAAGTGGCCTTGGCCCACTGAATATTTGTGGCTATATCAATTGTATTAGGGTCAGCCATCTCTGAAAAGACCCCCAACACAGAAACTAGCAAAGGGTCTGTGCTATGGAACTACACCAAAGGATTTGGGCTGTCAATTTTAAGTAAATGAGTAGTAGATGAAAAAGTAGAGCAGCAAAAGGAATAGTAGAGAGAAACCCAAGTAACTAGACAAACAATCGGCAAACAGTGGGGCTAAGCAATGGAACAATATTTTTTGAAAAAGCAAAGCCTAGGAAGAGGAAAAGAGTTTGAGAAAAGTGGAACTTGCAAAAACCAGTGATGAGAGGAGAGAAAACTAGTTGAACTTAATGAGAATGAGACAGTAGAGATTAGGCCATCAGCAAACACAACTAGATCCATTCTGTCAAAACCCTAGCAGAGCACCAGAGGAACCAGCCGCCAGCCATGATATATATATATATCAATTATAGAATGAAATGTAACACTATTCATAAAATTCAGGATCGCTCGGGTGTTTGGCTTAATTCTACAGATTCCATTGCTAGAACTGCAGGAACTATTTCCAGAATCTGTTTACTCAATTAATACTCTAGTTAATAGATATCTCTTCTGTCAGGATGTGGATTACACCAGAAACTTGATCTTGCTTTTATCATTGATGAGGAGGTAATTTTATCATTGATGAGGATGTGGATTACACCAGAAACTCTTCAAAAGTGGCTGGCCAAGATAGATTTACTGCTATTTTCTATAAAAAGACTTTGGAAATTTATTAAGCCTGATGTTTTGGATGTTGTTCATAGCTTCTTTAGGGAGGGAGGATCTTCCTAATTACCTCAAATCTTCTACCATTACTTTGATCCCCAAAGACATTTCTAAGCATAAATGGGAACACTTCATTCCTATAACTCTCACAAATGTGATGTATAAGCTTATTAGTAAGGTTTTAGCTAATAAAATTATGCAT
Organism: Phalaenopsis equestris; assembly: GCF_001263595.1. NCBI lineage: Eukaryota > Viridiplantae > Streptophyta > Magnoliopsida > Asparagales > Orchidaceae > Phalaenopsis > Phalaenopsis equestris. The sequence continues at coordinate 276,627 of NW_018165705.1, read as the reverse complement.
CATCTCCCCCAACTAATATATGAGAATCAATCAACTTTTATAAGGGAAGAAGTATTGTGGAAAATGTCCTGTTGGCTTAGGAACTGGTTTTGGATTTGGATAAATAGTGTAGAGGTGGTAATGTGATCTTCAAACTGAATATAAAAAAAGCATATGATATCATCCATTGGAGTTTCATTGAGGAGGTACTCAAAGATAGAGGATTTTGCCCCAGTTCATTTCTCTTATTAACAAATGGTTGTCCAATAACTACCATTAAATTTTCATTAATGTGATTTCTCATGGCTTCTTCAGTGACCCAAGAGGTATCAAACAAGGTGACCCCTTATCCCCCACTATTGTTATTCTTGTTTTTTACTATTTCCTTTCATTATTTATCTAGGTTGCTCAATGAACTCTCTTCCAACTCTTCCCATATTTTGTATAATCACAAGTCTAACATAGTTGTCAATCACTTGGCCTTTGCCAATGATGTTATGTTGTTTACTAAAGCCACTAAGCCTACTGTTAAATTGATTCATCAATGCTTAAAGATCTTGCAGTCCTATTTTGGTATGCATTTTAATTCACGAAAATGTCCAACAGTTTTTAGTAAAAGTGTTAAAGCTGATATTAATCTCTGGATTATTGAGCTTACTGGTTTCAACATGGTAACCATCCACTAAAGCATTTGGGGGCTTATCTTTTGAAAGGAAAAACTACAAAAGTCCAGTTTCATTATATAGTGGTAAAGATCCCAAATAAGACTAATTGTTGGGCTAACTCTTTTTATCCAATGGGGGTAGAATTACACTTTTGAGAAATGTGCGGGCTGCTCTCCCCTCTTATTTATCTCAAATGTTAGTGATGAAAAATCCATTCAAATTTCTCTTGAGAGGGCCTGAGATAGATTCTTATGGGCTGGTCAAAGGAAGCAAGTTCACTTGGTCAGATTGCAGAAGATATCTAAACCTATCAGAGTAGGTGTTTAGTTTTCAAAAGCCTCCATCAAATCAAATAAACCAATTTCTATAAAATTTAGATCATGTTCATTGCATAGTCCTCATTGTAGGCTAAATTTGTGAAGGAAAAATACTGTAAGGATCATCATCTCTCTCTAGTGTCAAGTACGGGACTCAAGAACTTGGACTAACATGCTGAAAGTTAGGACTACGGCTGAAACTCTCTACATCTACGACTCCCCCTTTAGCTTTCCTTTTAAGGGAGACCTTTTGGCATTCCCTTTCATTATGTTTATATCTTGTTAGCAGGTTTTTTTTGGGGTGGGCTTCCCCTTAGTTTTGTATCCCTCTTTTTTGGTTTTTTTAATGAATTTGGAGCTGATTTAGCTCCTTTTTTTTATTTTTTTAGTACCGAGTAGCAATATCATTAATCAAAAAGCTATTACAAGGTAAGTGTATATATATACATAAATATATACATGTATATATATATAATATAAAGTTAATGGGCATCAATTAAATTATTATTTTGAAGGGCTCTTACCACAATTTAAAAAAATTTTAATGTTAAGTCAGCCCAACAAAACAAATGGTATGTCGGGTTGACGATGTTAAACAGAAAGCTTTATGGGAGGCAACATATATTGTTTTTTTGGTAGAAGGAGCATGAGTCAGCTCCCTACATGTTAAAATGGGTTGAAATTACAAAAAAGGTTGGTTGGGAAGTCCCCAATCTAGAAAATAAAATACAAGGTTACTCACTCATAAGGGATGAACCAACCACCAAAAAACACCCAAGACAGGAAGGAGAAGATATATACATACACCTATGTATATATATTTTCCAAGAACACAGTCTGAAAAAAATTGAAAATACAAATCAGCCCCCAAACAAAGCAAAACATCTGAACACCAAGTAACAAACATGTAGCACAACCTCAGTAGCAGAGCAGGACTAATCATGGCCTCAAACAATGTCCTAGCAATCATTTTAGCACTCTTAGATAAGGAATTTGAAGTTAGTCCCCCTGAGTTAGTAAGTGGAGGGGGGGAGAGGATTGTCGAAACCTCAGGATGTTCAGTATTAGCACCGTCCTTAGCCAGGAAATTTGCAGGTCTGTTAGCTTCCCTATACACAAATGAGAAGTGAATCTTATTTCCAATGCCGAGCCTTTTAATTCTGTGAAGCCATTGATTAATATGCCAAGAGGAAGACATCTTAAAATTTAGTAGCTCCACCAGCAGGGAGGAGTCCACTTCAGCAACAATCCACTGCCACTTATTCTCCTTAGCAAATTTTAATGCCCAATATAGGGCATCAGCTTCAGTGTCAAAAGCATCTTCAGCATTATAAGGGGCCTTATAGAACAACAAAGTATGCCATGTATGATCTCTAAAAATTTCCCCAATACCCGCTCTCTTGTTTGTGTTGCTTCCATCAGTATTGATTTTAATGAAAGGGTAAGGAGGTCTCTCCCATCTAACCTTGATGATCTTAATATTATTAGCAACCATGGTGGGTAAGGTCTGCAGGATCTTAGGGAACTTCCTCCAACTTATCAGCTTATTTAGATGTTCCAAGCAGTTAATCATCACCCTTGTAGTGCTGACCTCCCTCTCATCATGTTTGGCCTTGTTCCTAGCCATCCAGAGGAACCAAACAACAATGAAGGGGATTGGCATGAGGTTAATCATCTGCCAATGTTTAATATAATCTATTATGTTATCCCAACCAATATTTATCAGGTTGATATTCATTTGGGAGGTCAATCTATTCCAAACCTCCCTAGCAAATTTGCATCTGAAAAATAAGTGATCTCTGAAATCCTGGTCAAGCACCTTTTAGTTTCAGAATATCATCGGTAGGAAGTAGGTTATTAAGAACTCTCCAAGAAAAGAACAGCATGGAAGGGGTAAGGTGTTTTTGGCAAGAGGAAACATTCCACTGGCACGTGTCCCATCTGTACAAATAATTCTGGATATCTTTTGAGATACTAGCTCTGGTCCTGTTCATCAAGTTATGTTGGTCATTGCTTTTTCTATCAAATTTGATAGAAGAAATGTAGCTGACAGACTGCTCCTTCAGAAGACTCCTCAAGAAGTCCTCAGACATACATTGCCAACACAACAGTCCTTGACCATTAAATCCCCCTCCTTTCATCCTACAAAGGTTCCAAAAAATCAGTAGAACACCAGTTGTCTTTCCAAAAATTAATTTCCCCTTGGCCCAACTCCCATCTTAGCAGCTTTTCAATGTCTTCTCTGGCCTTAAGCACCTGAACCCAAATTCTGGAGTCTCCCACCCTCCTAGTGACCTCCCTCGGGTGAACAGATTTACAGTATTTAGCCTGCATGAAATTGGCCTATAAGCTTTCATTTTGTCTGAATTTAATCCAAAGCATACACAGACTAATGTGTTGCATCTGGTGCAAACCTTTAAATCCCAAACCACCAGCCTCCCATGGTTTAGCCACTTTTTGCCAGCTTGCCCAAGCCACTTGTTTCCTGTTCCCAGACAAAATCAAAGAGGTACTTCTTTTCATTGTATCCACTTGGAGAACATACAAAGGGATAGAGGTAAGAATGCTCTTAAGGAGGGTGATCCTACCACCATTGAACAAATAGGAGTTAGACCACCCCTAAAGAGTAGAGGTTATCTTATCAATAACCTCATCAAATTGAATCAATTTTGTTCTTCCTCTAGTTAGGTGAATCCCCAAATATTTGAAAGAGAGGCTCAAGCTAGAGAAACCAGTGTAAGATTTCATCCATTGCTTGGTTGGTAGATAGGCTCTTTTGCTGATCAGAATCTCACATTTTTCCTTGATTACCTTTAGGTCAGACACTTGTTGGAAATGTTGAAGGCACTCCCTAATGGACTTGGTAGCATACTTAGAAGCCCTAGTAAACATCAGGATGTCATCAGCATAGATCAGATGGCTGATGTACATCTTAGCTCTATTGTGATAAGAGTTGAAGCTTTTCCTATTCTCCTTTTCTCCTTTGCAGTCCATCAGTCTAGAGAAGTAGTCCAACACCAAGATAAAAATGGTAGGGGATAATGGGTCCCCTTACTTAAGCCCTCTGGTAGATTTAAACAAACCATGAGCTTTACCATTTATAAAAATTGAGTTTATGTTGTCCTCAAGCCATCTTTTAATAATCTTTCAGCACTCCCTAGAAAAACCCCTAGCCTCCTTGCATTCAATGATGAAATCTCAGTTGACCATGTCATAAGCCTTCTTTAGATCAAGCTTAAAAATGGCATTTCCCCCTCTGCAAGGTTTCTCCAAATCCTGTAGAAGTTCTTGAGCCAAGAGGATGTTATCCCCAATGCTTCTACCTTTCACAAAGGCAGCTTGGTTAGTGCTGACAAGTTGAGGTAAAACAGGTTGAAGCCTGTGAACAATAATTTTACTTATGGTCTTGCTTATAACATTGTTTAAACTCAGAGTTCTATAATGATTCCAGCTGTCCTTGATAGAGGTCTTAGGAATGAAAACAATAGTAGAAGCACTAAAATAGTTAGGAAGTGAGTTTCCTTTGAAAAAATGTTGGATAGCTTTGATCACCTCCTCCTTGATAACGTCCCATGCTTTCTTGTAGAATTCTGCAGTAAACCCATCAGGCCCAGCAGATTTAGAACTGTCAATGGAATTCAAAGCAATTTTATTCTCCTCTCATCAGGAATATCATTCAAATGCAGATTTGCAGTGAACTTCTTGCTGTCAGTAAACAAATTGTTGTCAATTTGCACTTTATCACTAATGGTCCCATTCAATAGGTTGTGGGAATACTGCACAACACTTTCAGCAATTTCCTCTTCCTGCCTGAGCCAAAAACCATTCTTGTCCTTGATGGAGTGTATAGTGTTGCATTTCATTTGGTATTTAATGCAAGCATGGTAGAATTTAGTGTTTCTATCTCCTTCAACAAATTTGGTTTTGGCAACCTTTTGTTGAAGGAAATGTTCCAGCCACTGAATAGCATTTAAGAGTCTCTCATTTGCCTCAAGAAGAACAGCCTCATCAATCCTCCCTTTGCTATGTTCCTCCTCCAGACCAGTTACCTCCTTTTCAGCCCTATCTACAATCAGCAGGAGGTCTCCAAAAGTGTTCCAGCTCCACTGCTTAATAGCTCCACTGCTTTAAGGGCTTTGGCCACCTTCTTGTGATTAATCCATAGGTTGATTAAGGGGTCGGGATGAAGGTCCTTCTTCCAATGTTCTTTAATAATGTTCAAGAAGCTTAAGTGTTGAGACCACACATTCAGATATCTGAAAGAGCTTTTATGGTTAGTCACCTTATTCCCTATAGTGATCAGTAAAGGCATGTGGTCTGAGCCAGCTAGGCTTAAGTGAGTAATGGATGTCTGCAAGAATTTTTGGATCCAATTGTCATTGGAAAAACTCTATCCAACCTTTCCCACAAGTCCTTCCTTCTCAAAGTAAATGTAGGACCACTGAACCCCAGGTCAAATAATCTAGTTTTTTTGATATTATCCTTAAAGAATGATATATTGGTGGGGTTGGGAGGACTGTTTCCCTTCCTGCCAGGGAGAGGAAATGCAATTGAATTCTCCTCCCCCTAGTCAGGCCTTGTCAATTGAACCTTGGATGAGCTGCAAGGATTCCCACACATCAATTCTAGCAGCTTTAGAGCTGTCAGCATAAACAACAGAAGCAAAAACTTCCATGTCCATAAAGCTGAGATTCATATGTAAGATTTGGGTATGATTAAGTTAGATAGAGCACTTCATTTCTTTCCTACAAAAAACCCAAATTTTGTTGCTGATATTAGTGAACAGATTGAAGCCAGGGAAGACTTTTGCAATTTTCAAAGTGTTGAGATGAACCATAGGTTCCAAGATGGCTATGCACCAAATTTTATGCTTTTTATTTAGATATTTGAGTCTTTTTAATTCTAAGGGGTGGGCAATCCCCCTAATTTTCTAGCACAGCAGATTAATCATGGGGAGGGGGAGAAGAATAGGGTTGGGACCTGGAACTACACCTCCCTCTTATTTTGTTAGAGCTCATTTTTATCTGATTGATATGAACCTCTAAACTCTGAAGCTCCTTTCCTTTTCCAAGGTCTTGTCCTTCTGATTTGTAGTTCTTTTTCTTCTTAGTTTTCTGAATTTGCCAATCTGACTCCAGCTCTTTGTTCATAGCTTCTACCAGTTTCTGGTTGGGGGATTCCACCACTTAGTTCTTTACATTTATGGGAGATGGAGATGTAAGTATCTCCTCCCCGACTGTCTCAATCTCTGATTGGATCTCCAATTCCTTATCCTTTGTAGATATTTGACCAGCAACATTGCTACCATTTCTAACTGTCCCTGCCACACAGGAGGAATCCTTTTAGATGAGAGACTCATCTGTCCCTGCAGCAGTAGAGGTCTTCTTTTGCACTTCTTTGTTTCCAACTTCCTGGAGATTGATGTTGGCATCATCCAACTCCTGCTGAGGTTGTTGGTAAACCCTTCTATTGGGGGGTTTCAACCTATGGCATCTCACCCTATTATGTCCAAACATTTTGCAATGTTGGCAATAATGTTGTCTTTGCTCCATGATTACTTCTTGCCAAAACCCCCTCCGAGTGTCCCCAATCCAAATTCTCTTGACATCAGGAAGGGTAACATCCCTTTCCACTAGAATTCTTGCACTGGCTGGTCTGGCCTTGTTAAATGTAGCAGCATCAACTTTCAAAGGTGTACCCAAGGTGCACCCAATATTGAACAATGCATTCAATTTAAAGAGGTGCAAATGCAGTTTAGGTAGCTTAAACCATATACGCACTGTGGGAGGTTCTTGTGATGGGTCATAATCAGGTGACCATTTTAAAATTTTCATTTCTGTTCCAACTATGATGATGGATTGCTTTGCAAATATTCTGGCATAGTCCTCGTCTTTAGTCAGCTGGATTAGGAGATGCCTACCATCCAGCAGACCTAGCTTCCACTCTGAAATTTTCAGGGATTCAAAATATTTTCTTACAAGTTCCATCTTTGGATGGCCCAAGTTGATTTACCAATTAGATTGAATTGAACCTCCAAGTTTAGATCAACAATCTCTTTTTTTTGAGAAAATAGTAGCTGGTTCCTCATCCTTAGATCCCACTATGTGAATGCAAGAGGCAGAACCTCTCCTAGCAGCAGTGTTATGAAATTCCTGAGGGAATACTAGTAAATCAGGATCCAACAAAGGGGAGGAGGGATTCCCAACCACCCCAGCATAGGTGGCTTTAGTCCATTGTATTAATAGGGGTGGTCATGCTTCACCAGACCAGCACCCACAAATCAGAGAAAGGCAAGGCAGGTTCTTATCCCAACCACAGCAGAGGTAGACCCCAGGCCAAATTCAAACACCAACTAAAAGGAAGTAAGGAGACTAGCAACTTCAACTAACCAATGACACAGTAAATGCTTCACTAAAGCAGTAAACCGCAGCTACCCCCAAAAAG
>NW_018165705.1:266960-268082 GCF_001263595.1 Phalaenopsis equestris | reverse complement strand
TATATATACATACATATATATATATATATATATATACATACATATATATATATATATATATATATCCTTTATTTATAGGGAAAATATATCCCCAGCTATTTGGTTTGCTAATAGGGGTAGGGGGTAAGCCGAGGTAAATTATGGGATTTCACTCATGCCGAAGCTTGATTCTTTTATTTTGGGAGACTTGATTAAGCTCCCTTTAATCAGAATTCACTAGTTTCTCTGGTTGTCTTCTTTTCTTCTTATGTTTTATACTTGGAATATTTTTTTTTCTGGTGCTTTTTCATGTCTGATAAGGCTTCCAAGTATATTTCCTCTCTGAGTTTGGAAGGTTTCGGTTTTTATGTTTTATGCAAGCAAAATTATGTTGGCATCCATGTCTATGCAAGAAAATTTATGCTGAGTGTAAGGGTTTACTATTTCTGGATCTGTAATGTTTTTATGCAGGAAAATTATCCTGCCATTTCATGTTTACGTAGGAAAATTTATGCTGAGATTTGCAGGCTTTATGATAATTTTGTACCTCATATTACTACCTGTAATTTGAGTGTTTTCGCACCTGGAGCTATATTTGATGGTATCCTCCACGCTACTATACTTTCTCTCGAGCTTCTCAAGTTGCACTTATCTACACTACAAGATCGCTTTTATCTACACTACTACCTCACTTACCTTTTGGCGGAACGAGCTCGCTATTTTCTACCACTTTGGGTTCATGTGTTTTTTGGGTATACTTCTCTTTTTGTTATACGTTTTGGTGCACATGTATTTATGAGTTTACTTTGCCTTTAGTTTTCTTTTGTGTCGAGTTGTACTTTTGGAAAATTTGAACTCTTAGGATCTTTCTGTATTTTTTTTTTGTTTATGGATGGGGTTCCCCTTTCCTTCCATATTTTGTAACCCTTTTTTATTTAAACCTGTAGGGAGCCATGAGTTTCTCTTTTATTAATATATATATATATATATATATATATATATCCAAATGAATAAATAAATGATCACATAAAATCTAATCCCCAAACATTAAAAATTTCAACTTCCAAAGTAAAATTTAGGGGTATTTCATTTCTTCTAGAAATATTGCTTACTCTTTGACATCTATCACATGATTTATGTAGG
>NW_018165705.1:260180-266842 GCF_001263595.1 Phalaenopsis equestris | reverse complement strand
ATCCAACAACTAAACATAATAGGGCACCTTACTTGTGCATGAAGATGTGTATCTCACTTTTTATAAGTTAAAATAGTGCTATTTTTTTAGGTGATGTGAAAGATTTGGGTGATATGAATGCAAAAAATAAACTTTAGAAGTTAGATATGTAAATACATAGGAATTGGATGGCAGGCGTGTAAATGTACCCCCATCCCCAAAGAAAAAAAAAAAAAATTGATTGACAGGCAGAGGAACCATACCCATAGGTGACATAGGGCTCCACCCTGCGGAGCATATTAATGGTAGCTTTGTTCACTTTTAAGAATACTCCATTAAAAATCTGTCTCAGGCGCAAAAGCTGCAAAATCTTCTTAGTCTTTGGGTCAATAGCATTGATCCCGCGGATTCTGATGATGAACAGAAGCTTGGCCTCGGGGCATACGTAGAATCCTCCTTTCAGTCTAGCCTCGCGCTTTAGCTGTATCAGCTCCCTCTCCTGCTTCTGGTACTCTTTGTTGTACTGTTCTGCCCTCTTAAAAATGAGTTTGCGATTCTCTTTATTCTTCTTCCTCTTCTCATCTAACTTCTGCTTCTTCTCTAGAGCCCACTGCTCCTCCCTCTTGCGCTTTTTCAATACGGACTCCGGGATCACAGAGTTCGCCTCCGACTCCGTCATTTTCCTAACTGCAATCCCTCCTCTTTGATCAGAACAAAGTTAAGGTAAATCAGATCAAAATTAAGTAGCAGATCGAGGGGGTGAGATCGAAAGGAAAGCTAGGGTTTGCCCGGCACTACCTAGATCGAGCGCTGTGGATTCGGATCTCTAAGAAAATGGCGGCGGAACTCGACAAAAAGAAAGCGGGGAAGAGCTCCAACAATTCATTATACGATGGTTGAAATGGTGGGGGCAAACGATCCAACGGTGAGGGATTCGTGGTGGCTCTGTAACGCAATCTTAAACGTACGATTTTGTAATGGGTTTCTTCTAGGGTTTCGTAGCATGGGCGTATATATATATATTTTGGAGATGAGAAATTGACAAATTATCCCCATGTAACAAAAAAGGATAAATGAGAAGGCGGGGGAAGGATAAATGAGAAGGTGGGGGAATTGTCTACAACAATATGTTCAATATTTTTCCCTAAAGTAGCCAACTAGTGTGCAGGTCCATTACCTTCTCTGGGAATGTGCATAAAAGTAGTCTTACAGGTGTTCAAATAAGGTAACATTTTTCTCTTCCACTTGAGAGAATGCCATGGAGGTTTTTTAGTATTCATCAGTGCCTTAATACATGTAAGGGAGTCGAATTCCACCGGCAATTGACCCATTTGGCATCTGTGAGCAAAGATGATAGCCCAAAAGTTGGCTATCATTTCAGCCTCCAATGCATCTAAAGCCAAAGTAAATGAAGAGAAAAATAATAGGCATTTTCCCTAGGAGTTTCTAAAAACTCCCCCAAAACTAGCAGCACCATTGGAGTAACTGCCATTTGTATTCACTTTCAACTATGATAGAGGAGGAGGGGTCCAAAAAATTAAAGAGAGGTCGGCCTTTGCAGAATTTTAGTACGGGGCATCTAGTTGTTGCAAAGGTTGAGGAAATTATGATACTAGAAAAGCTTCTAAATATATGAAGTACAATTTACAATAACATAATTGATCAAGGGGTGTTTTTCCTCATACTTAGCCTCGTTTCTGCTCATCCAGATGAACCAGGCTACCAAACAGGGAATAACAAGGTGATCTGCTTCATACTAATCTAACCAGCATATGGAGAATTTAAACCAGCTCACTTTGAAAGTCTTTATCTTCAGCTTTTTAAGGAGGCCTGACCAGACCTTTTGAGAGAAGGTACAAGTAAAGAAAAGGTGCTCTATAGAGTCGTCATCATTACACAGATAACAACATGAGGGACCTCTAAGTCCTTTTAGTTTTAAGAATTCATCAGTGGGGAGCAGTAAATGTGAAAGCCTCCAATAGAAAAAAGACATAAAGGGTGTGAGCAGCTTCCCCCAAATGGCTTTACCCCAAAGAACTGGATTCCAGTGGAAGAATTTATGATAAATGAATGTAGAAAGCTTTTGTGTGGAATTTTGCTTTGTAGTAATTCTCTCCTTCTGATTAAGGGAGAAGGAAGTGTTCTTTACCAAATTAACTTGTTCATTAGTGAGGAGTGTGTTCAACATTTGACAGTTCCATTGGTCATCAAACTAGTAGTCTTCAACCTTACTATTATAGTTTGGATTGGGAATAGTGCAAGCAAGCTTCTCCCCATTCCATACCCACTGATCAAACCTTAAGTTAATTTTTCCCTTTCCCAGTTCCCAGAAGAAGAGTTCCTCAGCTTCAATTATGATAGCCAATAGATTGGACCAAAGCCTAGAGTGCCCCAATTGTTTAGTAACAAGAGTGGGGTGCACATTCCTGTAGTATTTGCCCATCATGAACTTAGCCCAAAGAAAATCTTGGGCCCTGAATTTGATCCACAACTTGCATAAATTGATAAAGCTAAGGTGGTGGAAGTCCTTGAAACCCAACCCACTAGCTTGAAGAGGTTTGCATATTTTTTGCCAAGAGAACCAATGAAATTGTTTCTTTTATCCAGCTTCGGGAATTTGTTAAAGATCCTCCCAAAGAGCACTTGGGTACTTTTCTTAACAGTAAACATCTGGAGGGCATATGACAGAATTGCAGTCAATATGATTTTCAATATAATAACCCTCCCCCCATTAGATAAGAAGGAGTTGGTCCAGCATTGGATTTGGGCTTTAATCTGATCAATCACTTCATTAAATTGTGTTTGCTTGGTTCTACCTTTGAGTAAATGCACACCAAGATATTTAGTAGGAAGAGATGTAAGGTTGAAACCAGTATAATTACAAATCTAGTGTTTAATATGAGGTGTATTTTTATTACTAACAAATATTTAACATTTTTTGGTTGTGCTCCATACCAATTGTTTGCTAAAAGTGCTTGAGGCCCTGATTGAATATCTTGATAACAATTTTAGAAGCATTAGAAAAAATTATGAGATCATTAGCATAGGCCAAGTGACTGATGGTAATATTAAATTTGTGGTGATAAGCCAAGTGAGGAGATTTAGCAAACATATTGTCTAGTAGCCTTAAAAAATAATCCAGAGCTAAAATAAAGATTGTAGGAGATAAAGGGTCACCTTGTTTGATTCCTTTAGTGGCACTGAAGAAGCCATGCCTTTTGCCATTAATTAAAACTAAATGAGCATTCCATTTTAGCCATCTCTCAATTTATTTGAGAAATTTAGTTTGAAATCCCCTAGCAGATCAAGTATCCAATATGAAATTCAAATTGATTATGTCATAAGCCTCTTGATATCAAGTTTAAAGATGACATTGTCCCCTCTAGATTTCCTGTCCAAATCCAGCAAAAGCTCCTGGTCCAGCAGTATGCTATCTGATATATTCCTTCCTTTTACAAATGCAGCTTGATTAGCACTAATAAGGTTTTGAAGATCTGGTTGAAGTTTGAATACTATAATTTTTCCAATCAATTTGGAAATGAAATTAATTAAGTTGATGGGTTGGAAATCCCCCCAATTTTTTCTAGTTTTGTTTTTAGGTATCAAAGTGATTGTAGAGGAAGTGAAATACCTGGGAGTATCAACTCCTTTAAAGAAATTTTGGACAGCAAGAGTAACCTATTTACTAATTTTAGACCAAGAATCCTTATAGAAGGTGAAGGTTTACACACATCAAGGCCAACTGATTTCTACCCATCAATGGAATCCAAAGAAGTTTTAATTTCAACTTCCAAAGGTATCTGATTCATGTCCAAACTTTGAATATATTCTTGACAAATAGAGAAAAGAGAGGCCACAATGGGAGATCTAGAGGAATGCCTACCAGTGTAAAGGGTCTAAAAGTAACTAACAAAATCCATAGCAATTTCCTCAACAGTATTGAGGTTCTGCCCAGCTGAATTTGTGATGGATATGATCATGTTACATTTCCTCTTGAGCAGCTTTCATGTTTTAATGAACATTACCAAACTTTTCCCAATTCTACCCTCTAAGATGTGAGGCAACCTTTTTTTGAAGGTTCCAAAGATTGACCCAACGGTTACCTTTAAAATCAAAAACCCAAACTTTGTTAATTTCTATGAGGAAATCAGGATGGAGAGTCCTCTTGTTATGAAATTTAAAGGAATTTCCTCGAGCCCTTGGAGATTTGTTGATGGTACATAGTAGTGTTTTGTCATCTGAACCTGCCATAGTAATGAGAGAAATAATAGTATAAGGAAAAGTTTGGAGCCACTTGGAATTACCCAGCATTCTGTCAAGCCTCTTCCAAAGGGTGCCCATTCTCAAAGTAGATTGAGGGCCTTGAAATCCTAAATCAAAGAGGGAAGCATCAGTAATGAATTCATTGAACCCGGCCAAAGAAGAATCCAATGGTGATCTCTCTCTATTTTTTTTCAGTAGGTAAAGTGATACAATTGAAATCATCACCTAGAACCCAAAAGGAGTCAATAGAATGACCTAGTTGCAATAAATCTTGCCAAAGGATCTGCTGTTGGATGACATTACAACTGGTACAGATGAATGTAGCATACCCTAACTGAGTTCCAATAGAGAATTAAATATGGAAAAATTGGTAATGATTTTGAAGAACAAACTATTAAAAATCAAATCTAGCAAAGATCCAAATTTTGTTATTCAAGTTTGCAAAATGAGTAAACTTGGTGAATTTTTTCAAAATTTTTTGAGGATATTTAGTAACCATGGGTTCTAAAAGAGCAAAACACTTTGCTTTATTAGTTTTGATAAGATAAATTAATCTTTTAAGGGAGGATTGGTGAGCCACCCCCCTTATATTCAAACACATAAAATTAATCATTGAGAAAGAGTTTTCCCCTTCCCTCTAATTCTGGGATAGGAACCAACTTGAGATTTTGTGATAGGACCATCCAGAGAATGAACCTCCAATAATTGTTTTAATTACAACCTGTCTTTCTTCTTCTTGTTGCTTTTCTGAACTTGTCACTCATCAGTAAGCACATCAGTCAGTTTTTTTTAGGGTGGGATCATCCAATTAGTGAAGATTGATATCCAATAAACTCTCATCTTGAGTAGTAGCCTCCAAATTTCTCTCCTCAGCAAAAAAAGAATTATTAACTGCTAATATGGGAGTTGAAAATATGACCAGATCAGCAGCACGTGGGGACTCTGAGGGGTTGATAATGGCAGGTGGAATTGCCAAGTCACAATCAAATGAAGTTTGTGGAGTGTAATCGAAGTAGATGGGACCAAAGCTTTCACACCTGAGATTTCCCTCACCTCAAGTACAAGAGGTGCGACAACCTTAAGAGAAGGAACAACAAATGCATTCACCTTGGGAGGATCAGCAGGCTACGTTTTTTTTTGGGGGGGGGGGGGTTCTTAGTATCTATCCATAATGTGACCAAACATTCTGCAGTGGTGGCAATAAAGAGGTATCTGTTCCACCACAATCCTCTACCAGAAGCTTTCTCTTCTAATCCAATCCAAACCCTTTTTAAATCTGAGAGGGTTATATCCCTTTCAACTAAAATTTTGGCCCCAACAGGTCTTGCCATATAGTAAGTAGGAGCATCCACCTTCCATTGACATCTAAGAGCTTGATGTATATTAAATAAGAAATTTTGATGGTAATACTGAATGGGAAGGTCTGTTAACTTGAACCACGTTGGAACTATAGGAGGCTCCTTATTAGGATCAAAATTTGGGGTCCACTTCACAAGTTTTATAGGAGTCCCAACAATCAAGAGTGATTGTTTGGCAAAAAATCTAGCATAATCTTCTTCATTAGAAAGTTTAATCAATAGATGTCTACCATCCATTAAACCCAATTTCCATGCCTCAATGATATTGAAATAATCAAAATATTTCCTTACATAATCCATCTTACGATGGCCAAATTGGAATTTTCTTATCAAAGTGAACTTGATTGCATCTGTAAGAGATTGAATTTCCTTTGTAGTAAATAAGATAGCAGGCTCACCATCCTTCAATCAAAGAGGGTTATTGTAGGGACATACCCCTTCTCCAACAGTAGCATCATCTAGAGCCTGAGGGAAAACCAGTTGATCAAAAGTCTTGGGGGTATCATGTCCTTTGCCAACAACACCAGCATAAGTTGCCTTAGTCCATTGGGCATTGGTTTCCACATCAATGGGGTAAGCCGCAACCATTAAGTAACCTAGCCACCAGTAAAAAATTCTAAAAGGAGTAACCCGAGAAGAGCTCCAGTACAGCAAACACCCAACCAAACAAAGGCAGTATAATTGAGTACCACCAGGAGCACCAAAACGAACTCTCACCACCCACTAGAACTTCAATAGACAAAGTAACAGTAACCAAAATTTGAACAGCAGAAGCCCAGGAAAAAGACAATGCAAAGCTTAACTTCTTGGCAACACCCCCTGCCAATTCACCAGCCACCTAGAAAAAAAACCATCAAGAACCACCTTGCACCACCGCGCCACTGGGAAGGAGCCATGAAATTGCAAACCCCCAACTGATGTCAATACCCCCTACCAATTCACCAGCCATCTAGAAACAAAACCTTCAAGAACACACCACCTTGCACCACTGCCTCGCTGAGAAGGAGCAATCAAATCGCAAAGCCTAGCAAACAAAACCCAGCCGCCATCTTTCAACTCCTT
>NW_018165705.1:244295-260122 GCF_001263595.1 Phalaenopsis equestris | reverse complement strand
ATATATATATTGGATTTCCAGTGCGGCTGGTGTAGTGGAATCCTTCGGAATCATTTTGGACAGTGTCTTTATTATTTTGCTTCTCTGATTTGTGCCGCCTCTTTTTCCGAGACAAAAATTTAGGCTTTTCTTTTACCTATTCTGGTTGGGGCTCGTCTTGAATTTACAAAAATCATCTTTGAGATAGATTCACAAACGCTTATGGATGAGTTCTACAATATATTTATGCCTCGATGGTATTTGCTTGTTAATATAAATTGAATATGGGGATATTCATAGATACAATTTAGTTTTTCATTTATCTTTCATCTACAGAGAAGGTAACTCTCCTGCTAATTGGTTAGCTCACTTGGCTAGGAATTCTACTAATGTTAGCTGTGGCACTTTACCCATGCCACTTCTTTGCACTCTTCTGAGTGGTGATCTGCTTGATTCTCCTTACCTTATATGTTAATGCATGGCTTTGTAATTGTTTTTTGGTTATGGGAAGGAATTGTGTTTTTAATTATTCATTCTACGCCATTCTCCTTTCACTATTATTTTAGGTTTAGCTGGACTTCCTTTGGAATGCATTCATTGTTTTAGATTTATTCCACTTTCTCCTTATTATTTTTTATTTTGGCTATGTTTCTGGAAGCAATTGGATAAGGCTATTTGGATACGGATTAGCTCTTTCTGGGGGATGTTTTTATTGTATTACATTTATACCACTATTTCTATATTTAATTATTGGCTATGTTTCTGGAAGCATTTTTTATTATGGCTGTGTGGATATGGCGTGGATTTGGCTAAGGCTTTTTGGAATTCATGGGAGATGCATTATTTGTTTTACATTTATACCACCATCTCCTTATTTGTTTTTGAATATGTTACTGGAAGCACAATTGGATAATGCTATTTGGATTTGGCATGGATTAGTACTTCCTTGGGGATGTTTCCATTGTTTTATATTTATACCACAATCTTTATATTTAGTTATCTAGCTATGTTTCTGGAGTAGTTCTTATGAGTGTATTAGAATTTTTACCATAAGTAATTTTTTGGTTAGTTCCACTACAGCTGCTGGTAGCATTATCTCAAGACTAACTCTTATTTATGGTTTTATATTTTTTGGCTCAAACTCTTACTGATCTTTGTTGTTATTTTGTTGATGTTGTCGAGGCATTTTGTGAGGCTTTTCTGGCTACAAGTCATAATTTCTAAGGTGTTCTTTGCAACAACTTCTAGCAGTGTAATTTTTTTCTTTTGCACAGGAAAGGATTGGCTGGAGCTGCTCAAAGCTTATCTATTTTGGGTCACGTGTTTTTTGGTTTTGATGTACATTTTTGTTTTTCCTCACTTTTTTGGGTTGCGTTCTACTATGGATTTTGGAACCCTTATGATTATAATGTACTTTTTTTTTTAACTGGGGATCCACTATCCCTCTCTTATTTTGTTATCTTTTTGAGTTTTAATGCGTAAGGAGCCACGAGTTGCTCTTTTATTTTATATATATATATATATATATATATATTGGGATACTACGCAAGTATATATATATATATATATACACACACACACACATATGCATGCATGTATGTATGTGTGTGTGTGTGTTAAAAGGATGGAGCATTATTCAGCTCCCTACATGTTAATGAAAAAATGGTGAGTACAAGGTTTGGTTGGGAGACGATCCCCAAATCTAGAAAACCAAAATAAATATATTACTCACTTAAAATGGGGTTCCTCATCCACATACAACTCCACCTGAAGGAAAAAATAAAAAAAAATATACCAAACACAAAATGATACCCCAACACATACAGATATACTAAACAAAAAAAGTATACACCAAAAATATTCAAGGAGCCTGTGCAGCTCTAGAGTAGTATGAGAGATCCAATCAATCCATAAAGCAGAGCATGACAGAGCCAATTGCCAAACTATATCAATAGCGATAATATCATAGTGCATCTGATAGAGCTAAAAAAGGGGAACAAACAGTCTGTGTAGTAGCAGTTATCGAACAAGGAACAAAACCAAAAAAATCTTATTGTAGCATCGGAGAAAGCCCTAAAAATACCACCATAATTCAATCATGAAGAAGACCCATATCATGTAGAAGAAAAAAGGAACATAACCAAACACTCTGTCAAGCATTAATTCTCAAATAGGGGATAGAACCAAACAAGCTTAGTGGAGTACCCGAATGAAGCACTAAAGCTGTCACTACGACAAAAGATTTGAAACAGCCCAACTAACATAGCATCCTCCAAAAGTAATAAAAAAGAAAAGTTTCAAATGAAATAGCATCCAAACCAGTAATCCAATCATAAAGGGAACCAATAACCTGTATAAGAGATAGGGCATGGAAAAGAAAAATCAAACAGCAAACAAAAGGCACAATAAATTCTGCTAGATTGTTGCTGCTAAAATGCATACCAGTTATGAGCATAGTGCTAATAATAATGATCAAAATAGTAGCATTTCAATATGAAATGTAGTAGTGACAAGAAAAGAATACTTGAGAGGAATCATATAACTCCCCAAGGTAACCAAGTTCCCAGCGAGTACCCTAATTCTAGGCCAAAAAATCAACAAGTAGAAATGGTGATAAAACATATGAAAACCACAAAGGATCATAAGAAAGAAATGCATTGTAAAAGAAACTAGGTTAAGCTAACTTCTAATATATGGGGCATCCAACAAATCATTATGAAGGAGAGTGTGGAGAGGAGGAGGAGGTGTATCACCCATAAGTATACCATCAAGTCCATTTTTAGATAACCAGTCAACAGTAGCATTCCCTTCCCTATGAATGAAGCTATACTATATGATAAGATGATTACTTTCAATGATACCCTTTATACGTTTTATCTCAATAATAAGGTTCCAAACATGCTTTCTCTTTCCAATTAAAATACTAAAAAACCATTCTAAATCAGATTCCAACACCAGAATTTTGAACTAAAAAGAAACAGAAACCTGCAGAGCTAAGAGAATAGCCCAGGCCTCAGCCTCAAGTGGGGATTATGCCAAAATCGGAGAGGCAAGGTAAACTAGGCACTTACCAATATTATCACAAAACAAGCGACCAACCCCAGCAACATTAGAAGTCTAACTACCATCAATGTTAGCTTTTATCCAACCTTGAGAGGGTGGTCTCCAACTAATCAAAGTTGGTCTCCTACCTTTCCAAGGAATAAGAAGAGTTCCAGATGCATTTAAAGCCATCAAAGCTTCGTGATAATTGGTCAATATAAGTCAGACAGTGGTAGTGGGGGTGGGGAAACAAGCATTATATTTATAGTTATTTCTAGCCAACCAAATAAACCACAAAAAATAGAGTAAAATAGTGTAATTTATTATTTATATAGCTTATTTCTTTCCAAGTAGCAAGCAAATTTTCTAATCTCAAATGTGGGGGGCCAAAAAATTCTAGAGAATCTCCTAAACTTCTCTAGCAAAAGAACATGCATTAAACAAATAATAAGGAGACTCAGCAGCTGATACACCTAAAAAATATATATAGTCTTTATGTATAAATTTTTATACATATTTTTGAGATATTGCACTTTAATGAAAGGTTTGTCTATTTTTCTTTCTAATACAATCAAATGGATGAAAAATGGTGAAAGGAGTGAAAAAGGATCAAATTTAGAGAAAAAATGAAGAAAGTATCAAAATGAACTTAAGCGCCTAAGCATACAGGATTGGTGCTTATGCGACAATGAGATAGAGAGAGCCGTGCCTAAGGGTTAAGTACCTTGCACTTAAGCGCTAGAAGTATTTACTTGATGATTCATTAAGTTTGGATGAATTTTTGAAGAAGTGTTTGAAGCAACCCATGGTGAAACCATGGTGAAACCATGTAAGATAATTAATGGACACAAAAATTCATTCAATTGCTTTTTCATAAGAGGCAACTTCAAGAAGATTCATTGAACGTGGACACATTTTGAGGAGATGCCAAGGAACCTATTGAAAAATTATAAAAGAAGATTTGGATTGAAGATTAAGGAAAGATCCATCCAAAGCGAACAACCACATGCCGTTGTTGCTACTGCAGCCACTTTTCTTTTTATTTTAAGTTATAATTTGTATTATAAGTGAAGGAAGAGATTCAAAGGAACTTCAAGAATTTGGTTGAGAGGATTTGAGATAAGATTTTATCTTTGTGACTACATTTGGTTTTAATTTATACTTCTTATTTTTTTACATAATTTCTACTTTCAAACTTAAGTGTGGTTGTATTTTCTCCATGAATTCTTAGTAGTTTTCCTTATGTTTTTTCCTTAAAATGATAAGTGATTATATATTGGATGAAAGTTGTGTGAAGTATTATTCTTTAATATTGGAATAAGTTGTGATGATTTTAAACCTTGTAATTCATTTACTTTTGATTTGGCCAATTAAGATGTTAATACCTATTATAAGAACATGTAGGATTCATGATGGTATTGTCTCAATAAAAAAATGGTAAGAATCACATGAGATTGTATGGATGAGAATGTAATTTATATGATTGAGTGCAAATAAATAGGGAAATAAACTTTGAAGGGTATAAAATTAAATGACTTTTGAGTGACAAACTAAAGTTCCAAATTTGATTTAAGGTTTTAGATTTTGATATAAGATGTTAGCCTACTAGTGGAGGGAGAGGAGAAAACTCTTGAGTGAGAGCTAGTATCTTCCTTACTTAACTCGTCTTCTTCCTTACTTAACTCGTCTTCATGACTATTCAAACTGTAAATTAGCCAATGTACTTTATACCATCTCTAGTAAGGGTAAAGAATATTATTGCTCGTTTTTGGCACAACACAATTTGAAAACTTCCACAACAGAATTCATTTACTTGTTACTGATTCATGATAGGGAAAAAGATATTTTATTTATATTGCCTTCATCTTACCAATATCTTTTTAAGTTAGTTAGTTGTTACTTTATTTTCAATTATAAAAAATTACAAAAAGAGTTGAACTTTCATTTCTATTAGAGTATCTAGAGTTTATGTAATAATATTTTGCTAAAATTTGTTATTTATTTCTTCCTGTTTTGCAGTTGCTAGAATTTGTTATTTATTTCGGGGTTTAATCAAAAAGTCCTATATTACTTGATAACGATATGTATACTTGCACAGTATCCCATATTTAAATATCATAATTGTATTTATTTAAATCAGTATCCCATATTTAAATATCATAATTGTATTCTTATTTGCTTAGAAGTCAAGTTTGTGTTTAGCAGTTGCTGATGATCAAGTTTTTGACATCGTTGCGAAGTAAGGATTATAATTAAGGAAAAATTAAGAATATAATCATATACATTGCGTTAACATATATAAAGAGAATCGTGATCAAGTTTTTCACTGTTGATGCTGATGAATACACAAATTTTTTGGAAGAAATTTTAGAAAGCAAATTTCTATTTTTTTTAAAGTCATATTAAAATTTTTAGATTTATTATAGGAATATTGTAGTGCTGTTTTATATGAAGTTCTTGTATGTGTGTTTTTTTTTTTATTTTATGTGTTTTGTTGTAATGTATGCATAGTTAATGTTCTACAAGACTTGTGCCCTACGATTCTGAATTAGAGAAAACTATTAGAAAAATTAAAAATTACTGAAAAAATCAAAAGTTTCAAGAAATGACAAATCAAAATAATCAAAATGCTGAAATTAATCAAAAGTTTAGACCTTTAAGAGATTATGCAATCCCTACGGTGGATGAATTTCATTGTACTAATTCATTTGAACTTAAACCCATTATTATCTAAATGGTATCAAATAATCAGTTTGGTGGAACACCAATTAAAGATCCAAATTTAAATTTTACCAATCTTCTAGAATTGTGTGCTACATTTAAATATGATGTATGTGATCTCAAATTTTTTGTATGTAAGGATTTAGGAAGTTGACACCACTACAGAGCCAAAATTTTGATCCTTATATGAAAAGTAAGTTGTGTAATATATATATATATATATATATATACTAAATTTCCTAATTTATCAAAATTATTTAATTTAATTAAATTTAACTGTTACCTTCCCCGACAGCAGCGCCAAAAACATGATCCCGATTTTTTATATGTAAGGATTAATGAAGTTGACACTACTATTGTGCCAAAAACTTCATCCTTATATGAAAAGTAATTTGTGTGAAATATATATAATTATAGGCAATTAATAATGGGATTCTACACAAGTATATGTATCATTATCAAGTAATAATGGACTTTCTATTTAAGCCCCAAATAAAAATCCTACGGAGAAAGTGAAAGTTAGCAATGATAAATTTTAATAGAAAATTTATAGAAAATCAAACGAAATCAGTGTCACTAATTTTAAATGTTTAGATTTTAACCAAACTAAATTACATAAATATTAGCAAAAATGAAAATACAACTTTTAAATATTAAATACTAATCTAAGAACTATGTTTAGGTAATGAAGATTTCTTATGTGAAAAAGCATCCTTCCCACTATAATAAAATTTTGTTGAAATGAGATGAGATAAATGTTTTTAATATGGATTATGCCAAATAGAAGCAATTTTAATTCTCTACCCTGATATAGTTCATAGAAAATCATTAGCTAATCTGAGGTTTAGTCCCTAAATCTGTGGCTAGGCTAGGAGGATACCGGCTCCCCACCAGAGCTCCCACTTCCCTTCACCTGAAGGCTAACTCTCGCTTAAATTTTTAAAAACTAAGATCAAATTAGAGATTTTAGTCTGTCACCTTAAAAATTCTCCAAATTTACACCCAAATAAGAATATTTCCCTATTTATTTGTACTTAATTTCATGAACTAATTTCTCCTTCATGAAATCAAATAATTTCTCCTTCATGAAACTTCATGGAATCAAATGTGATCCTCTCTCTAGTGTAAACTTATACTCGGATCATATGTTTCATAATATATTTTAATAATTCAATTGACTATACTGAAATGTAAATTAAGTTTGGAGTTGAACAATCATCACAATTCATTTTATAGACTTATTTTATATTTTAATTATGGCACATTCATTTTCTCTTCATTTCACCCTATCTCAGAGTAGGGGGAAAGATAGAGGGAACTACTCAGACTTCATGAGAAAGATACTACAAAACATAAATTTTATATATAAAATAAAGTTCATACAACACTAAATAAACAAACAAACTTATCTGGAACTCTCTCTCAGCGCAAATCTTGTGTAGCTTTTCTTTAGAAAAGCGGGAAGAAGAATTCTCTCAGTTTTCTCTTCTCCAACACTCTTACGGAAAGTTTCACACTAAATTTCACAAAAAAAACCCTAAACTATGAAAACAAAATCACTAATTGACTCAAATATGGTAGTGGAATGGAATGTTGTGGAGCAAAAAATGAACGTAGAGAAGTGAAAAACGTAGATGAGCGAATTTCCTTATGAAATTCAGCCCCAAATAGAGCCCAAGGTTGGTTCTCGAAGAAGTGCCTCCAAATACATTAAGGGTGCCTCCAAAAACTCTTCAAAAAATCATCCAAATACATCGAACCTTCTAGAAACGGGGTCTGCACCGCCTTTGGTTCCATCAACGCTGGTCTAGCACCGTCGGTGCTGAGTAAATATCTTTAGCGTTAAATTGTTCTGCGCACTCGGCGCTGCCGGCACTGAGCATTTCTTCAAAAACTTAATTTTGAATCTAAATTTCATCCTTTTTACTTTAAGCCCTAAAAATCAACAACCTGCAAGAAAATATCAAAATACCTTCCATTAAAGTGCAATATCACCAAAAATGAGTATAAAATATATATATTTTTGGTGTATCAAAATCCCCCGAACTTACATGTTATTTGTCCTCAAGTAACTTCTCTACTACATAAAAAATATGACTTATGGTAAAAAATTTAACTTTTAGACTTCCATATTTTAGTTTTCTAAATATAATAGTTTTAACTTAAGAAAAATTCAAATCAACTCCAGCTAATACTAAAAGTGTAAGGATATTCAGTAATTCAGTCTAAGGTTTCTGATCCTCTATTTCATCTAAGAAAAATTGCAACTTGTTATGTTAAAGTCACTTAGGAAATTCATATGAAAAAAAAACTTCATAAAACTTTATTAATAATTAAGTTAACATTCAAATAAAAAGTTTAGAAAATGTGTCCAAGTCTTTTTCCTTAAGTTGATTAAGTGAAGCCAATTTTTATTTAGACATCTCCCCAAGCTTCTCCTCACATCTTTTTTTCTTCTTTTTCTTTTTATTTTCTTTTTCCTTTTCCTTTTTCTTTATCTTTTCTTTTTCTTATTTTCTTTTTCTTCTCTTTTCTTTTTCTTCTTTTCTTTTTCTTCTCTTTTCTTTTTCTGAGGATTATTATATCTGGATAGGCTTTAATGATTTTGAACTTTACTATCCTCTTCTTAAAGTTAAAAACTTTTTAAATTTCTTCACTTAATAAATTTATATTAACTTAAAGATTTCATAAAGTTTAATTCTTTTCTTTTTACATGAACCTCTTTAAGATTTTCAATACTTCAAAAATACAAATTTCTTTTACTAAAAATAGAAAAACATGGTCTTATTCTCTTTTACCAAATATCTTAGCCCCTAGAATTAACCTTTGTTATTGAAAATTTTTACTTAAATTTACTATATACTTAGAAACATAAATATAGTTATCCAAATTTAACTCCTAATACCAAAGGTCATGTTAAATTTAAAGTTTTGAAAATATAGTTAAGTGAGGACAAATAAAATTAAATTCTTTTCTAATAATGATATTTCTTCTCCCCTCAAATCTTAAATTTTTAAAAGATTTTTACATGAAGGACTTTAAAAATGAAGGGTAAAAGAAAGCATTAAATACCTAAAAAAAATTCATGCATGTTGGAGGTTCTGATTTTTTAACATAAATTTTGAAGTGATGCAGGTGCTAATATGAAAACTACAAGGCTAAAAACATTAAATTGCACATAATACATATAAAATTTGCTGAGAAAGAGCTAATCACAATACATAATAAAGTGCTGAAAATAACAATAGAACTAAACTAAATTCTACAAATGTAAATAGTTTTCCACATTACAATTTAACATAACATAACAAACAAAGTCTCGACAACATCATAACACAAACAATACAATCACACAGTACAAACATAAACAAACAAACAAAATAGATCACCAGTCATTATCTTCGTCATCATCAACATCTAACTTTTGTTGTTGATATGGAGTATAACTAGGGTGAATAAGGAACATAACTGTATGGCCACCCTTAAGATATCTCACTAAAGCATCATCATAAGCAGCATCATATTCAAATTTCTGGCCAGTCATATCATCAGTGTGAGCATTTTTGGCCTCGATATTCTGCATCCTATGATCCATCTTCAAAATATCTTCTGTTGAATCATCATCTGGTCCAACAACTTCCTATTGTTGGGGTCACTTGAAGTAGGCTCACTAGGAGTTCCAGAAGTAGAAGGAATATCCCTAGCCTATCTTCCAGATCTCCAATCAACATGGGACTCATAAGTCTTGATGTTGGCAGGCCAAATCAGTCTTTGAGGCTCAATACTCTCCTCATCAAGTTTAAAATCAACTCCTGCATGCACAAAGTGTGTAAATCAGAGCAGGGTGCGCCAATCCACCAGTGGTCTCTCCCAAAGCAATAGATCAAGTGTTCATATAAATGATAGAGCCTACATTTATATCCATCACTTCCTGAATATAGTAGTTCAAGATGGCTCTATCCTTGGTCACTTCAATATGATGATTCTTTGGAATCATCCTCCCAGAAATAAAATAGTTTCAGGCTTTAGATACTACGTTTAAAATAGAAAGGCAAAGGTTAAATTCAACTCCATTTTATATTTTCCAAGCCCCTTTTTCACTTGCTAGAAAAGAAATAACTTCATCTAAAGCCTGATCTATAGCAGAAAAAGAATGATACTGACATCTATACATATCTTCTAACTAATAAAACTCATTAATTTTTCTTCGAGTAAACTCCACCCTTTTTCCTAGAACAAAAACAAAATCATTGGAAGGATCAGGAAGGTTGTCAAAAAATTCCATTACAATCCCAACTATCACATCAGCAGTAAAATAACAGAAGTTTTTCTATTACCGAGCGATAATCAATCGTTCAACTTCCCCTCCCGGATTTTTAAAACCTCGGTCCTGAATTATTTTTTTATTTTCTTGCAAACTATGAAATCAAGCACTAGCTCTAAAGCTAACAAATCTCTTCTCATCATATTCTACTTTTCTTTTGCTCGATCTAGGTGTTATAGAAAATCTAAAAAAATTTTAAAAATTTTGATTAAATCCAAAAAATTTTGAAAATCAAAATGTAAACTACTTTAAACTTAAATCCACTAAGTAAGAGTTCTTCACCAAAGCATTTTCTCAAAATTTCTCAAAAAAAAATTTCAAAATTTTGGATCTAGTCAATGTGAGAAAAATCTTTAGTGAAAACCAAAAATTTTTACTTTAAAGTGTAGCTCTTACCTAGCAGCTCTTACCTAGAGAAGCTGAGATTCAAAGTTTTTTTGCCTCAAAATCGCCTCAAATCCGCCCAAAATCAAGCCCTAGGTGCAAAACCGAAGGTTGAAGCTGACTTAAAGGGGTAAAAATGGAAGTTTGCGGTGAAAATCATGAATTAATGGGTTAATTCACTGCTCTCGTGACAAGGGCGCCGTCAGGGCCAATGCCAGCGTCGTCGGTGCTGAAGGCCTGAAATTCACAATTTTGATTTTTCAAATTTTCAATTTCCTTTCAATTTTCTCCAAAGTTTTTAGTATTTTTAAACACAAATTTTTATCTAAATTCATAAATACACATTTCACAAACAATCATCTTCACAAACAATAACAAACAATCTTTTATATATGAAAATACACTTTTACAAACTCATTTCACAAATTCATACTTATTAAAAAAACTAATAATAAATCAACGTCGAAATCAAGTCACAACACTAAACACTGACACAAAACTATACATGTAATCAAAGTTTAGAATTATAAAACAAAAATAAATCAAATCAAACCTAACCAAATCCATACAATTACATTAAAGGACATAAACATTTTTAAGCAAGTAAAGAGTTCACAATCTTTAATCATTCAGCCTCATCTTTAGTGTTTTCACCTCCTCTAATATCTCCCATAGATTGGTAATGAACATATAGGTTGTAGAAGGATCGGTACGGGAATTGATCTGTCAAATTTTCTTTGATTCACCAGTTTTCTTTAAACATCCAAACTAATATTGCTTCAAAAGTTTACGTGTGATCGAAATTTTCTTTCATTCTCTAATCTAGGTGATCAAAAAGGTACTTGAGATCTCCTAAAGCATTCATAATACCATGGAATTCTCTTTCAATTTTCCTCAATTTATTCTCTAAAGCAAGCGAACTTCCAACTGCTGGTGGCATTAAAGCAGATGAAGCATGTGAAGAATGATCTATAATAGCATTTAGTGCTTCATTTCAATTACCAACATACTGATCATCAATAGGAATCATAAGCTCCCATTGTAGTAAAACTTTTTTCCCAACTTTCATATGGCACTTGGGATTGAATGCAACTTAAAAAAATTGTTGAAGGATGCCCAAGTCCATAAATTAGCCCATTCATAATGATTCCCATCACATATTTAAATATAATTGAACCTATATCAATAGGTTTCTCCATTTGAATGCAGTAGTTTAAAATACCACTCTCATTGGTGACTCTACTGATCTTCATAATAGGGAGTAATTTTGCACAAATAAAGAAATGTCATTGTTTCAAAATTGGATTAAGTGATGAAGTAGGAAAACTAATATATCCTTCATCTTGTACTTCCCACATACTTCTCTTGTACTTCCCACATATCACTTTCATCTGTTAGAAAATAATAAATATCTTGCATCAATTCTCACTTAGGAATGAAATTTACATAATGACAGATTGGAATATTTTCCATTATATACAATTCATTAACCCTCCCAGGAGTAAATGGTACAGCCTTACCTCGAATGGAGATAACTCCTTGGGTAATTCCATATAGATTTGCATAGAACTCCTTCACTACAGGTCTAACAACCGCAGTGGTAGTGTAACACAAAACTTCCTATGGCCTTTACAAAATGACCTTGTCAACTTGAGCACTTGGATTGATCAACCCATGATTAACAAATCCTTTTTCCTTGATCAATATCTTCTTCATAATAACTTTATCGTATAATCTCTGCACGCCGAAAATAGTAAACTTTCTTCTATTGAAAACTCCATGCTTTGAAGTATTTTTAGTAGCCATGAAATCCAAAAATAGGAAGTTTCTAGGTGTCCTAGGCAGTTCTTAGGACTTTAAAAACACCTCTCGGCGGATATTATGGAGCGAAATCCTGCCAAAGTCCGCCAAAAGTTGCAGTAACCGTCCAACCAACCTTGGCACCACCGACGCTCTCGAGGGGCGCTACTGGCGCTGAGATCAATTTCCTTGGGCGCCATCGACGCCCATCTGGTGTCGTCAGTGCCAGTGGCCAAAATTTTTACAATTTTTTTATTTTTTCATTCAATTAAATCTCAATTTTTTTCCAATACCAATATTAGGCTTAATTTATAATAAATGTAATTGTGTGGGACTATTGGGATTATTATCTACTAGTATATAAAACACTTAACAAACTTAATAGTAATACATAAATATATAAGTATGGGTTGCTCCCATAAAGCGCTTGGTTTAATGTCGTCAGCCCGACATACCATTTGCTTAGTTAAGTTGACTTAACAATAAAACTTCTTTAAATTAACGTATGTTCCATTTATAATAGTGTTTCAAATGATACCAATTAACTTTAAATATCTTAAATATCTTTCTAGTGTTAGGATCTTTAATCACAATAATTCCATAATGATAGACTTTAATTACTTTAAATAGCCCTGACCATCTGGATTTCAACTTTCCTGAAAAAAATCTCAATCTTATACTATATAATAGAACTTCTTGTCCAGGTTCAAATTTCTTCAAAATAATCTTCCTATCATGCCATATTTTCATTTTCTTTTTATAGATTTATGCATTATCATATGCTTCATTTCTAATCTTCTTAAGTTCATTGAGTTGCAATAATCTTTTCACACCAGCATCTTTTAGATTAAAATTAAATTCCTTAATAGCCAAAATGTTTTATTCTTTAATTTTATAGGTAAGTTGCATGCTTTTCCAAATATCATCTGTATTTAGACATTCCTATAGGAGTCTTATAAGCAGTTCTATATGCCCATAATGATGTGTCAAGTCTAACAGAGCAATCTAATTTATAAGGATTTACAACCTTTTCTAAAATGCATTTAATTTCACGATTTGATAACTTTTCTAGACCACTAGTCTTAGGATGATAAGCAGTAGAGAATCTATGCATAATATCATATTTCTTAATTAATTTTTTGATTCTCTTATTCCGGAAATGAGATGGAAATGAGATCCGATCCTCCATCAGTAATAATTATTCTCAGCATTCCATATCTTGTAAAAATATTCTTAATTAAAAATTTAGAAATACTCCAAGCTTCACATCTAGATACGGCAATAGCTTCAGTCCATTTGGACATATAATCAACAAAAAGTAACATATATAACTTTCCAAATGAAGGCATAAATGGTCCCATAAAATCTAATCCCCACGCATCAAAATTTTCAACTTGTAATGTGTAATTTAGAGGCATTTCATTTCATCTAGATGTATTTCCTACGTGTTGACATCTATCGCACCTTTTAATATATTCATCAACATCTTTTAAAATAGTAGGCCAAAAAAATCCAGCATGTAAAATTTTATATGCAGTTCTATTTATTACGAAATGTCTTCCAAATTCAGAATCATGGCATCTTTCAATTATGTGTTGAATTTCCTCATAAGGCACACATCTTCTAATAATTAGATGTTTATATAATTTATATAAATGCGGGTAGTCCAAAAAATAGTCTTTTGAATCATATATAAACTTCCTTAATTATGGATTTTTTATATAAGATGGTAGAATATCACTTACAATATAATTTACTATATTAGCATGCCACGATACATCCATTTCATCAATACTATACAATTGTTCATCAAGGAGATTCTCTAAAATTTCATTTACAAAATTAGTTAAAATTTCTATTTCAATTCTAGACAAATGATCAGCTATTTGATTATCATTTCGCTTTCTATTAATCACAATAAAATCAAACTCTTGCAATAGAAATATCCATCTAATTAATCTTGGTTTAGCATCCTTCTTTTGCATTAAATATTTAATAACAAAATTATCTGTATGCACAATACGTTTAGTTCCAATTAAATAAGGTCTAAATTTATCAAAGGCATAAACAATAGATAATAACTCTCTTTCTGTAGTATGTAGTAGTATAATTAATTTTAATTAATTTGAGCATCATTTAGGGTCTTGTTAACATAATATATAACCTTAAAAACTTTATTGTGCATTTATCCTAATACAGCCCTAGTAGCATAATCACTAGCATCGCACATTATTTCAAATAGTTTTCCCCAATTAGAAGGTATTATTATAAGTATAGTGACTAATTTTTTCTTTAATAATTCAAATGCTTTTATGCATTGTTCATTAAAATCAAAATTTGTATCTTTTTTAATAATTGGCATAAAGACTTACTTATTTTGAAAAATTTTTTATGTAGCGCCTGTAAAAACCACCATGTCCTAGAAAACATCTCACTCTTTTAACACTAGTAGTTGGTGGTAATTTTTCTATAAATTAGATTTTTGCAGGATCTACTTCCATGCCTTTTTCAGAAATTTTATGCCCAAGTACAAAACTTCCTGCAACCATAAATTGACATTTTTCTCAATTTAATACTAAATTAACTTTTTCACATACTTCTAAAACTTTTTCTAAATTATTAAGGCATAATTCAAATGAAGTTCCAAATACAAAAAAATCGTCCATAAACACTTACATTCTAGGTTCTATAAAATTACTAAAAATTGACATCATACATCTTTGAAATGTTGCAAGTGTATTGCATAGTCCAAAAGGCATTCTACGAAAAGCAAATGATCCATATGGGCGTGTAAATTTTGTTTTCTTGTGATCCTCTAGATCAATTGGAATTTGGTGATAACTGGTATATCCATATAAAAAATAATAATACTTATTCCTTGCCAATCTATCCAACATTTGTTCTAGAAATGGTAATGGAAAGTGATCTTTTCTGGTGGCAATATTTAATTTTCTATAGTCAGTGCAAATTGGCCAACCAGTTACTTGTCTTATTGGTCTTAATTCAATTTTCTCATTTTCTTCAATAGTCACTCCTCCTTTCTTCGGAATACAATGAAATGGGCTTACCCAAACACTATATGAAATAGGATATATAATTCCAGTATCTAACCCTTTCAAAATCTCTTTTTTAACAACTTCTTTCAGTATTGGGTTTAATTTTCTTTGAGGATCAGCTTTAGGATCATATTGTTCATCTAATAAAATTCTATGCCTTTGTTATCTTTTAACGTCCACCCTTTTATACTTTTTCAACATTTCTATTAACTTTTCTTCCTGAATTTCAGTTGAATCGGAAGATATAATAATAGGCAATGTAGATGATTCTCCTAAAAATACATACTTTAAATGGGCAGGTAATATTTTTAATTCAAGTTTAGATGGTTTAATACTTGAAGGAATAAGATTTTTACTATTGTTTTCCAACAAGTCTAACGTTTGAAATTTTCCCTGAATATAATCCAAATCTTCTTCTTTAACTTCATCTTCATTTTAAAAAATTTCCCCTTGCTTAAGACTATCTTCAAATTCTTTCTTAAATTATTCATTACTTAAATACTCAGCTACTTCCATCCTGA
>NW_018165705.1:227431-244283 GCF_001263595.1 Phalaenopsis equestris | reverse complement strand
GACATTCATTATCTTTTGAGACATTCATTATCTTTTTCTATTGCAAGATATTTCATAGATTTTGTTATATTAAATTTTACTTCTTGATCATTCCTCTATAGTCATATGGGCATTTTATTCTCCTTTTTGTACATTTATTCTTGCTCTTCCAGTTGCAAGAAATGGTCTTTCTGAAATAATAGGAGTCTCTTTATCTTCCTCCATATCCAATACTATAAAGTCTATAAGGAAAATAAATTTATCCACTTTGACTAGTACATCCTCTATAACTGCTTTTGGATAACTTATTGATCGGTGAGCTAACTGAAGAATTACAGTAGCAGGGGAAATTTCTCCCAAATCTAAACGTTTAAAGATCGATAAGGGCATAAGATTGATACTCTCTCCTAAATCACATAAAGCCTTTCCGTAAAACTTTTCACCAATTGCACAAGGTATAGTAAAGCTATCAGGATCTTTTAATTTTTTTAGGATACTTTTTCTGAATAATAGCACTATACTCTTTACTGAGTGCAATGGTCTCATGATCTGTAGACTTCCTTTTCTTATTTAGTACATCCTTCATAAATTTCCCATAACTTGGCACTTGTTCTAAAGCTTTAACAAAAGGAATATTTATCGTTAACTTCTTAAGGATTTCCAAAAATTTTGTAAATTATTTATCTTTATTCTTCTACTTCAGTCTTTGAGGAAATGGAGGTAAGGGTTCTTCTATAGGAACTTGTGTTTGTTCATTTTCCTATTAATCATTTTCCATTTCTTCCTTCTCTTCATCAACTTTAATTTCTTTTTGGATCCTTATTTCAATTTCTTTTCCATTTCTTAATTGAATAGCTTTAATTTGCTCTTTATTTTAAGCTTTTGGACTAACTTCCATAGTATTCGAAAGAATTCCAGAAGGTTTGTTACTAAGTGCAGTCGCAATATGTCCTAATTTATTTTTAATATTTTTAATAGCAGCCCCTTGATTCTGTATTTGATTTCCCATATTCAACTTCACTTCTTCCATTGCCAACTTCTTTTCTTTAACTTGTGGGTTAGGATTGGAGTTAAATCCTGGAGGATAATAAGGTCAAAAATTAGGATTTCCTTGATTGTTTCAATTTCCAGATTGATTTACTAAATTGTCATAATTATTCCAACTAAAATTACGGTGATTTTTCCATCTAGGGTTAATATACTTAGAATAGGGATTGTTATTATGATTATTTATAGCGTTTAAAGTTTCATAAGATTGTTGAGTATCAATTATCTGCCCTAGAGAATTTCCTCTAATACTGGGGGTATTTAAGAATAGTTCACTCCTATTTGATCAATCTTTTTAGAAATAGCAGCAATTTGAGATGCCAAAATAGATATTGTATCAGAATCATAAATGCTAGCTACTCTCTTAGGATTTACCCTTTCAGAGAGCCATTGAAAATTGTTAGTAGCCATTTCTTCAATTAAAGAATATGCTTCATCAAAAGGTATTTACATTAATGATCCACCTGTAGCAGCATCTATAATAGATCTTAATGATCCTAACAATCCATTGTAAGAGGTTTGAATTACTAACCAATCTAGCTAAGCATGGTGTGGACATTTTGTAAGGAGATCCTTAAATCTTTCCCAGGCTTCATATATCGATTCACCTTCAAACTGACAAAAAGAAGTAATATCATTTCTAAACTTAGTGGTTTTCAAGGTGGAAAATATTTAGCCAAGATTTTTTTTGATAGTTCTCTCCATGTTCTAATAAATTCTGGTGCTAATAAATTTAACCAAGCATTGACTTTATCCCTTAATGAAAAAGGAAAAAGTCTAATTCTAACAACATCAATAAACACTCTGTCATATTTAAATGTAGCATAAATTTTAAGAAAAATAGTAAGATGTAAGTAAGATGTAAGTTAAAGTGATCCTCCAAACTGATTATTTTGTATCATTTGGATAATAACAGCTTTAAGCTCAAATGAATTAGTCATAACCTTTAAGCTCAAATGAGCTTTAAGCTCAAATGAATTAGTCATAACATCAGGATTTTGATTAGTTAAATGAAGCTCATCTGCTGTGAGATTTGCATAATCTTTTAAAGGTCTTTGTCAATTTTGATTTATTGGATTTTCTATATTTTTTGCCATTTCTTTCAAATTCATAGTTTCTCTTTGTTCTTTTCAAATTTTTATAATAGTACATTCTAATTTGGAATCGTAAGGTACTAAACCATCAGAGCCAATATTTCGCATAAGCAAATAAAGTAAACTAAGTAAAATTCTTTAAAATACAATCTTATTTAAATTTCTTTTTAGATATATATATATATATATATGTTTTTTTATATATTTAGTGTATATATATTCTCTAAATTTCTTAATTTCTCAAAACTATTTAATTTAATCAAATTTAACTATTACCTTCCCCGGCAACAGCGCCAAAAACTTGATCCCGAATTTTTGGAATGTAAGGATTTATGTAGTTGACACCACTACACACCAAAAAGTTGATCTCTAGATGAAAAGTAAGTTGTGTAAAATATATATATAAATTATAAGCAATGAATAATGGGATACTACGCAACTATACGTATCATTATCAAGTAATAATGGACTTTCTCTTTAAGCCCCAAATATCGATCTATTGGGGAAAGTGTAAGTTAGCAATGATAAATTTTCATAGGAAATTTATAGAAAATCAAATGAAATAACTGTCACTAATTTAGAATGTTGAGATTTTAACCAAAATAAATTACTTAACTATTAGCAAAAACAGAAATACAACTTTTAAATATTAAATACTAATCTAAGGACTATGTTTACGTAATGAAGATCTCGTATGTGAAAAAAATCCTTCCCACTATAATGAAATTTTCGTGAAATGAGATGAGATCAATATTTATAATATTGATTGTGCCAAACAGGGGCAATTTTAATTCTCCACCTTGATACAGTGCATAGAAAATCATTGGTTAATATTAGGTTTAGTCTTTAAATCTATGGCTAGACTAGGAGGATATCGGCTCCCACTCCAGAGCTCCCACTTCCCTTCACCTGAAGGCAAACTCTCGCTTTAGTTTTCAAACACTAAGAAAAATTTGGGGATTTTAGTATGTCAACCTAAATATTCTCAAATTTTACACACAACAAAGAATATTTCTTTATTTATTTATAATTACTTTCATGAACGAATTTCTCCTTCATGAAATCAAATGTGATCCTCACTCTGTTGTAGAACACATACTCTATTTCACGGATCATATGTTTCACAACATATTTTAACAAATCAATTGGTGAGATTGAAAAGTAAATTAAGTTTGCAGTTGAAAAATTGCAGTTGAAAAATCATCATTTTAATTATGGCACATTCATTTTATCTCTTCAATTCACCATATCTCAAAGTAAGGGGAAAGATCCATATCTCTCACCATATCTCAAAGTAAGGGGAAAGATAGAGGGAACTACTCAGACTTCATGAGAAAGATAATACAAAATACAAATTTCCTATATAAAATAAAGTTCATACAACACTAAATAAACCAACAAACTTATCTGAAACTCTTTCTCAAATCAAAACCTGTGCAGCTTTTCCTTAAAAATGTGGGAAGAAGAAGTCTCTCACTTTTCTCCTTCTCTAACACTCTTATGGAAAGTTTCACACTAAATCTAACCACAATAGCTCTAAAATATGAAAGCAAAATCACTAATTGACTCCAATATGATAGTGGAGTGGAAATATGTGGAGCAAAAAAATGAACGTAGATGAGTGAAAAAACGTAGAGGAGCCCATTTTCTGATGAAATTTGGCCCCAAAAAGAGCCCAAGGTCGGTTCTCCAAGAGGTGCCTCCAAAAAATCTTCAAAAAATCATCCAAATACATCAAAGCTTCTAGAAATGGGGTTTGCACTGCCTTTGGCGCCGTCAGTGCTGGTCTGGCTCCATCGGCGCTGCGTAAAAATATCCAGCGTTAAATTGTTCTGCATTGTCAGCGCTGACCTTGGAGCTGTTGACACTGAGCATTTCTTCAAAAACTTAATTTTGACTCTAAATTTCATTCTTTTTTCTTTCTTTTTTCTTTCTTTTTTCTTTCACTTTTATTTAATCCCTAAAAATAAACAACCTACAAGAAAACATCAAAATACCTTCCATTAAAGTGCAATATCACCAAAAATGAGTATAAAATATGGGTCTAAAAATGCATATATTTTTGGTGTATCAGTATGCTACATTTAAATATGATGTTGTATAAGATGATGCTAAAGGGCTTAGACTTTTTCCTTCTCACTGAAGGATAAGGCTAAGGTATGGTTACATTCATTAGCACCTGGATCTATCAGAACTTGGGGTGATTTAGCGTAGAAATTACTTGCTAAATGTTTTATACCATTAAAAACTGTGAAGTTTAGAAAAGAATATTACATCTTTTTTTTTAGTTTGAAGGGTAATCTATTTATGAAGCATGGGAATGATTTAAAATACTACTAAGAAAGTGTGCACACCATGTTATACCATATTGGTTAATAATTCTAACTTCTTACGATGGATTAGTTGGATCTCTTATATTTATTATTTATGTCGCTGTTGATGGCTCATTGTACCAAAACCATTTCATGATGCTTATGCATTATATCAAGAAATGGTTACTAATAATTTTCAATGGCCTTCTGAAAGGGTAAATCCTTAGAAAGTAGTCAATATTGATGAATCTGATGTTTTTGTAATGTTAACAAATAAAGTTGTTGTAATTTCAAGGAAGTTAGTCCAATTTAGAATGATTTTTTCTCAACTAAATGCAATGATTAAAGATAATTCATTAGGCCAAATGGTTGATTCTCAAGAATCATTAGAAATTTTGAATGCCACAAATAATAAGCAGAATAACCCATATTCAAACTATTATAACTCAGGGTAGAAGAACCATCCCAACTTTAACTGGAATAATAGGTCGAGTGGTAATAATCCGTAATGGGGGAAAGACAAGTAAACCCATTAGAAAGCTAGAACAACAAAAGGACTAGTAATTATAGACCTACTTATCCTCTAGGTTTTAACAGTAATCCATAATTCGAGAGAAAAGGTTTCTATAGAAGAAGTGGTATTACAAATGGGAAATTAGTTACAAGTCACAGAGCAACAATTAGAAATATTCAAAATTAATTTGGACAAATAACAAATTTATTAAGTAATAGATCCTAAGGAACACTTTCTAGTAGTACTGAAGTAAATCCTAAAGACCAGAATAAAGAGCAAGTAAAAGCTGTTCAACTTAGAAGCAGAAGATAATCAGAAGGTAGAGTTCAAAAAGAGACTAAAGTAGAGCAAAAAGAAATTAAAGAGCTTGAAGA
This sequence comes from Phalaenopsis equestris, assembly GCF_001263595.1. Lineage (NCBI taxonomy): Eukaryota > Viridiplantae > Streptophyta > Magnoliopsida > Asparagales > Orchidaceae > Phalaenopsis > Phalaenopsis equestris. The sequence continues at coordinate 238,963 of NW_018165705.1, read as the reverse complement.
GGATGCTCCAAAAGTTTTAGAGAGACATATTTTCCTACTTAAAGTTGACTTGGAAAAACCACCACCTCCATTTCCTCAAAGGCTTCGTCAACAAAGGTTGGATAAAGAATTTTCAAAATTTTTGAAAATTTTTCATAAGCTTACAATTAATATTTCATTTGTTGAAGCCTTAGAATGAATGCGAAGCTATATGAAGTTTATGAAGGATAGTCTTAAAGGAAAAGGAAGTTCCAAGGTAACGAGATTGTTGCACTTAGTTAGGAGTGCAATCCCAAAATTTAGAAAAAGCTTCCTAAAAAGCTTAAAGATCCCGGTAGCTTCAAAGGTTCATGTGCAATATGAGATAGATTTTATGGGAAAGCTTTATGTGATTTAGGTGCAAAGATTAACCTTATGTCATTATCATTATTTAAAAGATTGGGATTAGGAAAAATAACCTCTATTACTATAACTTTGTAGATAGTTGATCATTCAAGAACATATCTTAAAGGAGTTGCAAGATGTCTTAGAAAAAGTGAATCAATTTATCTTTCCTATTGATTTCGTCGTGCTAGATAAGAAGGAAGATAAGGAGATACCTATCATTTTAGGGAGACCTTTCCTAGCTACTGGAAGAGCAATGGAAGAGCAATGATGAAGAGCAATGATAGATGTACATAAAGGGGAATTAACTATGCATGTCATTGATTAGACAATTACATTTAACAACTCCAAAATAATGAAATATCCTGCAAACAGTAAATATGATGAATGTCATAGAATTGATGTGATAAGATATTTAAGTGAATGTCATTTCAAAATAACTTATGAAGAGAAATATGAAATGAAAGATTTGGAACACGAGAAAGAAGTGGAATCAGATCAATTTGAATATTTTCACAAGAATTCAAATTATGTTCAAAACAATTTTGAAGATTTGAACATGTCAAAAAATGATAAATCTTTTAGTCCAGTGATTGAAAAACCCTCTGAACTTGAGTTTATGTTACTTCCTGAACATTTAAAGTAAAACTTTTTATGTGATTTCTCAACTTACCTGTTATAATTTCCTCAAACATAACTACAAAAAAAAATGAATTTAATGAAAACTTTGAAGAGTTATAAGAAAGCCTTTGGATGGACAATTGCTGATATAAAATCAATCAGTGCTTCAATTTGTATGCATAGAATTCATATGGAAGAGAACTGCAAACCCATACCTGATCCTCAAAGGAGATTAAAACATCTCATGAAAGAAGTTACTAAGAAAGAGATTTTAAAGTAGTTAGATGTTGGAATTATCTATCATATTTTATATAGTGCATGGGTTAGTCCAATTCACTGCATTCCTAAGAAAAGAGGAGTGACTGTGACTGTGACTATGCAGTGATCATTCTCCACTACCCTTTTTAGATCAAATGTTGGATAGACTAGCTGGGAATAAATAATTTTGTTAACTTGATGGATATGTTGGTTATCATCAAATTTAAATAGCTCCTAAGGATCAAAAGAAAACAACTTTTACCAGTCCTTATGTTATATTTGCTTTTAAAAGAATGCTCTTTGGTTTATGTAATACCTATGCAACATTTCAAAGATGTATGATAACTATTTTTCTGTAATTTAAATGAAAAAGGAATTGAAGTTTTTTATGAATGGTCTGAAATTTTAAGATATCTCAGGTTTATTATTCAAAATGATGTTGATATAGATGTGATATTACTAGTCAAATTCAAATCATTAAATGGTTTGAAAGTTTAAGATATCTCAGGTTTACTATTTAAAATGACGTTGATATAGATGTGATATTACTAGTCGAATTCAAGAATGAATGTTTGGAACTTCATTTGAATCATGTTTGGAACATTTATCAAAAGTTCTTAAGCACTATGAGAAACAAATAAAGTCCTTAACTAGGAAAAATGCCAATTTATGGTAGCTGAAGGAATTGTTTTAGGACATCAAATTTTAGAAAATGGTATGGAAGTGGACCCTGCAAAAATTCCATTGGTCGTCAATTTACCTTACCCAACAAGTGTAAGGGAGATGAGAAGTTTTTTAGGACATGTTGGATTCTACAGGCGGTATAGTAAAGACTTTTCAAAAATTGCTAAGCCTCCATGCCATTTGTTTGAAAACGATGTAATTTTTAATTTTGATAAGGAGTGCTTAAAAGCTTTTGAGTTATTAAAAGAAAAATTAGCCGCTAAACCAACTATTTTTTCATCAGATTGAGAAATTTTTTTTGAACTTATGTGTGAGGCAAGTGATTGTGTTATTAGAGCGGTTTTAGGACAAAAGCATGATAAGATTATTAAAGTAATCTAGTACACTGGTAGAACTCTTAATTAAGCTTAATTTAATTATACTACAACTAAGAAATAATTATTAGCATTAGTATATACTTTTGATAAACTCATATCATACTTAATTGGAACTAATTGTATTATGCATACTGATCGTTCTGTTGTAAAATACTTAATGAAAAAGAAAGATGCAAAACCAAGACTAATAAGATGGATTCCCCTTTTTTAAAAATTTAACATTGACACAGGAGATATGAAAGGAGCTAAGAATCAAATTACTGATCATCTTTCCAATCTAGTATTAGTAAAACCACTCTATTTTGAAGAAGAAATTAATGAATATTTTCAAGATGAATAATTGTTCAGTGTTAGTGAGTGGCGTGTTCCATGGTATGTCAACATTGTGAACTACATTGTTAGTCATATTATACCATATGCAATGACATACCAATAGAAGAGGAAATTTTTATTTGAAGCTAAAACTTTCTAACTTTCTTTTAGGATGACCCTTTTTTATATAAATAAGGAAAGGATCTTATTATTCGACGATGTGTGCATTTAGAAGAAACTTATGAAATTATCCAAAAATATCATAATTCTGATTTTGGGAGACATTTTGGTGTTAATAAAACAGCATAAAAAATTTTATAATCTGTATTTTATTGGCCTACATTCATTAAAGATGTTAATGCTTATATCAAAACTTATGATTGATGCCAACGAGTAGGCAGAATTTCTAGGAGAAATGAGGTGGCCGTCAATTATGTGTTGGAAGTTGAGATATTTGATGTTTGGGGATTAGATTTCATGGGACCATTTATGTCATCTTTCAAAATTTTATATAGATATATATTGTTAGTAGTAGATTTTGTATCCAAATGGATAGAAGCTACTATTTTACCTCGATGTGATGCTCAAAATGTAGTAAAGTTTTTAAGAACGAACATATTTTATAGGTTTTGGATGCCGAGAGTGATCATTTTAGAAATGCAACGATGAAAATATTATTAAAGAAATATCTTATCAATCATCGAATTGCTACTGCTTATTGATACCCCTAAAATATATAGTCCTTTAGTACACATTTTTATACCTACTTTTCAAATAATGAGGTTTAATGAAACGTATTTGTGTGTTTTTTTTCAAGTACAATCAAATGGCTTTAATGAAACGTATTTGTGTATTTTTTTTCAAGTACAATCAAATGGATGAAAAATAGTAAAAGGAGTGAAAAATGATCAAATTTGGAGTGAAAATGAAGAAGGTGCAAAAAATGAATTGAGGCGTTTAAGTGCCCAGAACTGGTGCTTAGCGCCAGTTATGTAGAGAGAGCAGCGGCTTAGCACCAGGTACCCCGCGCTTAAGCGCTAGAATTAGTTATTTGATAATTCATTGAATTTGGATGAATTTTTGAAGAGGTGTTTGAAGAAATCCTTCATAAAAATGTGGAAAATAATCCATGGACACAACAATTAATTCAATTGGCTTTTGAAAGAAGGCAACTTCTAGAAGATTCATTGAGTGGAGACACATTTTGAAGAGACACCAAACCAACCCCTGAAATTCTATTAAAGAAGACTTGGATCATTAAAAGAAGAGGCCCACAAACAGTCAATCATCCATTAATTCCAAGTAATCGCCGCCGCCACTGACCACTTTTCTTTTTATTTTGAGTTTTAGTTTGTATTGTGAGTGAAGAAAGAGTATTCAAAGGAACTTCAAGACATTTGGTGGAGAGGATTTTAGATAAGTGTTTCTCTTTGTGACTACATTTGGTTTTAATTTAAAATTCTTGTTTGTGTGCATGATTTCTACTTTAGACACTCAAGTGTGGTTGTGTTTTCTCCATGGATTCTGATTAGTTTTCTTTATCTTTTTTTTTATTAAAATGATAAGTAAGAAGTTGTGAGAAGTAATAGAATTTATTGTTGGAAAAAGTTGTGATGATTTTAAACCTTTTACTTCGTTTACTTCTTGATTTGGCCAATTAAGATGTCAATGTGAGAACATAGAAGATCCGAGATGGTATTGTCTCAGTCAACAAATGGTAGGAATCACATTTGATTTCATGGATGAGAATTTAGTTCATGGGGTTGAGTGTAAATAATTATGGAAATATACTTTGAAGGGAGTAGAATTAGAGAACTTTAGAGTGACAGGTTAAAGCCCCCAATTTGATTTATAGTTTTAGGTTCTAATACAAGATGTTAGGCCCCATGTGAAGGAGAAGCAGAAACTCTAGAGTGAGAGCTAGTATTTTCCCTACTTAATCGATCTTCAAAACTATTCAAACTATAGATTATTCAATATTTTTTATAGCATCTCTACTAAGGATAAAGAATATTATTGCTTCTATTTGGCACAATAAATTTAGAATACTTCCACAACATAATTTTTATACTAGTTACCAATGCTTCATAACTTCATAACGAAAAGATATTTTAGTTATATCGCTTTCATCTTGCATGTATTTAGTTAAGTTAATTAGTTTCTTACTTTATTTTCAATTATAAAAAATTTACAAAAAGAATCAAATTTTCATTTCGATTATAGTAACTATAGTTTAAGTAAGAATATTTTGCTAAGTAAAATTTTGTTATCTAATTTCTCCTTAATATTTTGCTTTATCAAAAAGTCTTATATTACTTGATAACGATATGTATACTTGCATAATATTCCATAATTAAAAATTATAAATTCATTGTTATTTGCTTCAAAGTGAAAATTTTACCTAGCTTTTAACATCTATATTAGGGAAATTAAGCATAAAATCGCATACATCACATTTAACATCTATATAGAACATCGGGATCACTTATCATCCTCAGGAAAGTGGTCTGGCTAAATTATCCAATCATAAAATTGAAAGAATATTGGAAAAATATGTGAATCCAACCAAAATAGATTGGTCAGTCAAACTTGATTATGCTTTGTAGGCTTATAGGACTGCATATAGAACTCCTATAGGAATATTCCCATACAAGTTAATCTTTGGGAAAGCTTGTCATTTACCAGTTCAACTTGGCAAAAAGCATATTGGGCTATTAAAGAATTTAATTACAATTTAAAGGATGCTGGTGAGAAAAGACTATTGCAATTAAATGAGCCTGAAGAGATACGGAATGAATCTCATGAGAGTGTTAAAATTTATAAGGAAAAGATGAAGATGTGGCATGATCGGAGGATTCTTACAAAAAAATTTAAGTAAGGGCAACTAGTTTTGCTATATAATGCAAGGTTAAGATTATTTCCAGGCATACTCAAGTCCAAGTGGATGGGCCTATTTGTTGTGATAAAAGTTTATCCCTATAGAGCTGTGGATATCAAAGATCTTAAAATTGATAAAAAATTTAAAGTGAATGGTCACAGACTGAAACCCTACTTTTCAGGGGAACACCTTAAATTGAATTATCTTATACTGTTGGGTCAACATGAATAAACACTGGGTACGTCGGACTAACGATGTTAAACCAAGAACTTTGTGGGAGGCAACCTATAGTTATCTGTATGTTTGTTTTGAATGTTATGTTGCTGTGTTTGCTTTAAAAAAATTTGGAATTATATTGAAAATATTATTATTTATTAATGATTCAAAGATCTTAAAATATGAGTTAAACATGTTAGAATGAGTTTTTGGAAGTTAAGTTGACCTGTGCTAAATTAAGAATTGACGCTTAAGCGCCAACATTCGATGCTTAAGCGCGAAAATTTTTTAAACGTGCTAAATTACTTTTATACAAGTTTTTAAAAGTGGTTTAATGGGTTTAAAAGTGGGTTAGTGGTTTGAGAACGTGTATAAAAGTTTTAAGCGTGATCTAAAGCCTATAAATAGAAGGGTATGAGGAGAAGTCTCACTACACTTCAAATTTAACCTTAAATTCTAAGTGAAGAGTGAGAGTTTTTAGATAGATGTCATCTTGGGAGAGTGATTTGAGGCTGATGTGGTTTTAATTGAATCTACAAAGAAGAAGTTCATTAGTCAGAGTTTGCAAGAGTTATAAAATGGTTTCCTAGCCGTTAGTATCAAAGGGATAACTAAGAAAATCACTAAAATTGAGGCTGATGTGGTTTCAATTGAAGCAAAAGTGGTGAAAGTTAACGCTCATCTGGAGCATGTGGGATGGCAACTTAAGATGCAATTTATCCATTCTAGTTTTGTTGAAGAAGCAAACAAGGCTATGTATTTGAAAAATAAATGGATTGAAGAAGACTCAACTAGAGTTCTTCACCATTGTTCATTCTATAAGATTTATATTCCAAATGCTCAAGGAGAGACTAATGATAGGCTAGGATTCATTGCACCAGACGGAGAGTGGAGTTAAGTTCTTCGTTTAGTGTTAGTGTCTTAAGTGTATGTTTATTAGTGTTAAGTTTTTTTTTTTTGTGTTCTTATTGTTAGGATTGTTTAGTGTTTGTAATAGAAAATATATCATCCAAGAATCTTTGGATTGAAAAATTATGTATTTAAAAAATACGTAATTATTTGAGAATTAATATAAAAGTTTTTTCATGTGAAAATTCATGTTATTTTTTATTGAATTGAATTAGTTAAGATTGGTGAATCTTGAGGAAGAGGAGAGTTGAAAGGGAAAAAAACATTTATCAAAGATTTATAAGACCATTTAGGAGTGGTTGACTTAGGCTACAAGTGCATGTTACTTAAAATGAAAAATATCAAAAGTTGTGCACTTGTGCCTATGTGTCATGTCCCTGTGCTTAAACGCAGCTAATCCTTGAGATTGACACCTAAGCGCCAAACAAATAATTCTTAAGTACTGGTTCGCGTAAACCGGTTCACGAACGGTTTAATGATACACCAAAAATACATGCATTTTTTAGACCCATATTTATACTCATTTTTAGTGATATTGCACTTGAATGGAAGATATTTTTATGTTTTCTTGCAGGTGGTTGAATTTTAGGACTTGAAGCAACAAAGAAGCAAAAAGGATGAAATTTGGAGCAAAAATAAAGAAGTTGAAAATTTGTTCAGCGCCGACGGTGCAGTTTGATAGAGAGTAGTGAATTAAATTACAGAACACTGGTTCCGATGGCGCCAATGTCAGTTCAGCCCCTGTTTCTAGAAGATTCGACTAATTTGGATGCTTTCTGAAGAGTTTTTTGAGGTACATATTGGGGAACCGATTCTAGGCTTTATTTGGTGCCGAAATTGATCAGAAAAGTGCCTTATCCTGACTTCTCATCATTCAAATTCAACCTTTTATGCATTACACATTCTTCCATTTTTCATTCCACAACCATTTAGAGTCCATTGTTCTTATAATGTAGAGTTTTATGGTGAGATTAAGTGTGACTTTTCTCTAAGAGTGTTTGAGAAGGAGAAAAGTGAGAGATTTCTTCTTCCTACATTTTCTAAGAGAGGCTATAAGGGATTTACTTTGATCAAGAGTTTCACATAAGTGTTGTTTGTTTATTAGTGTTGTATGAACATTATTTTATATATGAAATTTGTGTTTTGTTGTATCTTTCTCATGAAGTCTGAGTAGTTTACTTTATCTTTCTCCCTACTTTGAGATATGGTGAAATGAAGAGATAATATGAATGTACCAATATTAAAATATAAAATAATATGTGATGATTTTTCAACTCCGAACTTAATTTACTTTTCAATCTAGCCAATTAAATTGTTAAAATATGTTGTGAAACATATGATCCGGGAAATAGTGTATGAGTTCTACAACAGAGTGAGGATCACATTTGGTTCCACGAAAGAGAGTTTCATTCATGGAATTAATAATAAGTAAATAGGGAAATATACTTTATTGGGTGTAGAATTGGAGAATCTTTAGTTTGACAGACTAAAATCCTCAATGTGGTCTTAGTGTTTAAAAACTAAAGGGAGAGTTATCCTTCAGGTGAAGGGAAGTGGAAGCTCTAGAGTGGGAGCCAGTATCCTCCTAACCTAGCCCCCGATTTAGGAACTAAATCTGGGATTAGTCAATGATTTTCTATAACACTATATCAGGATAGAGAATTAAAACTCCTCTTATTTGGCACAATACATATTAAAATCATTTATCTCATCTCATTTTACCAAAATCTCATTATAGTGGGAAAGTTATTTTTTCACATAAGAAATATTCATCACATAAACATAGTTTAATAGTTTAGTAGTTATATTTTAAACTTTGTATTTCAGTTTCGTTATTAATTAAATAATTTAGTTCTGATAATATCTCAACATTCAAAGTTAGTGATAGTAATTTTGTTTCGACTTTCTGTAAATTCCTAGTAAATTTGTCATTTCAAATTTAAACCTTCCCCGTAGGATTGATATTTGGGGCTTAAATAGAAAGTCCTTTATTACTTGATAATAATACATATACTTGCGTAGAATCCCAACATTAATTTCTTAAATTTCTAATTCATAAAATATTGCATCAAGCTTTTGGCACCGTTGCATAGCGGAGTCAACTATATAATTTTGCACAACTATATTTCACTCGTGATCAAGTTTTTGATCATCTAGATTGGAAGATGAAAGATAATTTTGATCATACTGGAACATTTGAAGCTGGATTAGTGCGGGTGTTTAAAAAAAATGATGGATCAAAGAAACTTTGACTGATCAATTCCCGTACCGACCCTTCTAATATTTGTACCTTCATTACCAGTCTATGGGAGATATTAGAGGAGAAAGCACTAAAGATGAGGTAGAATAATTGATGAATTTGGAATCTCTCTACTAGTTTAAAATACTTGTGTACTTAATATGATTGTGTGGATATGATTTAGTTTGCTTTGCTTTAGAATTCTGAACTTTAATTGTGTGTATAGTTTTGTGACAGCATTTAGTATTGTGGCTTGATTTCAATGCTGATTTATAATGTAGTTTTATTCATATGTGTGAAAGTGTGATTAGAAAAATGTGTCAATAAAAGTGTATTTTCACATATAAAAGTTATTTTGTTGTTGTTTGTAAAAATTATTGTTTGTGAAAATGTTTCTTTGTGAATTATTGTTAGATTAAAATTTGTGTTTAAAAACACTAAAAAGGCTTTGGAGAAAATCGAAAAAATTGAAAAATGGAATTTTTAGGTGCCCTCAACCCAAGAAAAGCCTTTAACCCTTTAAAATTTGAAATTTTCACCATAAACTGCCATTTTTACCCTTTGAATCACCTTCAACCTCCAATTTTTGCACCTAGGGCTCACATTTTCATGGATTTCATCTTTTCTAGGTAAGCGCTACACTTTGAACTAACAAATTTTAATTTTCCCCAAGAATTTATCTCATATTGCCGAGATCCAAAAATTTTGGAATTTTTTGAGAGATTTTGAGAAAATCCTTAGGTAAAGAACTCTTACTTAGTAGATTTAAGTATAAATCATTTTACTTTGTGATTTTTGAAATTTTTTTTGGAATTTATTAGAATTTTTTCAAATTGTCTCTAGATTTCCCATGGCACCAAGAATTAGAAAAGGAAGAAAAGTAGATTATGATGAACAAAATTTGTTAGCTTCAGGGCTAGTGCTTGATTCAATAGTCTACTTGAGCATAAAAAGTAATTCCAGATCGTGGTTTTAAAAATCTAGGTAAAGAATTCGAGCGATTAATCAATGCTTGGCAGTGGGAAATTTTCTATTATTTTATTGTCGATATGATTATTGGTGTAGTGATGGAATTCTATGCCAACTTTACTGAAGCTTCTGACAACTTTGTTTTTGTTCATGGGAGAAAGGTGGAGTCTTCTCCAAGAAAAAGTAATGAATTTTATCAGTTGGAAAATGTTTACAATTGTCATTATAAATCATTTTCTCCTACTAATGAGGCCTTAGATGAGGTTATTTCTTTTCTTACTGATGGAAGAGGGACCTGGAAAGTCAAAAATGGTGTTAAGGTAAACTTTCCTCTTTCTATGCTTAATGTAGTATCTAAGGCCTGACACTACTTTATTTCTGGAGGAATGATTCCAACAAATCATCATAGTGAGGTGAACATGGATAGAGCCATCTTGAACTTCTGTATTCAGTAGGTGATGAGGATAAATGTAGGCTCTATTATCTCTATGAACACTAGATCTATTGCTTTGGGAGAGACCAATTGTGGTTTGGCACACCCTGCACTTATTTTTACACTCTGTGAATAGGCGAGAGTTGATTTTAGGCTTGTGGAAGAGAGGTTTGAGCCTCTAAAACCTATTGAGCCTGCCAATATAAAGACATATGAATCTCATAGATCTGGAAGTAATACTAGAGACATTCCTTCTACTTCAAGGACACCTACCTATAGTGACCCTACTAACCGAGAACTTTTAGACCAAATAATGATCCAAATGGGTGATATCTTAAGAATGGAGCATAGATTGCAAAACATGGATGCCAAAATGCTCACACTGATGATTTGGTATGGAAAAAGTTCGAATATGATGCTGTTTATGATGATATGTTGGGGAGATACATGAAGGTTGATCATTCAATTCAGTTTCCTACTCACCCCTTCATATCAGTAGTAGAATTCAAATGTAGAAGAAGAAGATGATGATGATGATTGGTGATCTTTTCTTTTAGTTTATGTTTGATTGTACTTTGTTATTGTGTTGTTTGTTTCTATTATATTGTTGAGACTATTTGTTAGATTGTGAGACTTTGTTTTGTTGTTATGTTGTTATGTGAACTATAGTTTGTAAAACTATTTTCATTTTTGGAATTCAGTTTAGTTCTGTTGTTACTTTTAGTGTTCGGTTAAATGTACTGTAATTAACTCTTTCTCAGAAAATTATATATGTATTATATGCAATTTATCGTTTTAAGTCTTGTAGCTTTCTATATTAGCACCTACAGTATTTTAAAATTAAAGTTTCAAAATCAGAACCTTCAATAGGTATGTCATTTCTTTATGTATTTAATGTTTTCTTTGACCCTTTATTTTTCAATTCTTCATGCTAAATCTTTTAAAATTTTAAGTTTGGGGGAGGAGAAAGAAAAATTCCTTTTTAAACTAAGAAACATAATTTTATTTGTCCTCACTTAGCTATATTTTTAAAAATTTTAAATATAACATGACCTTTGGTATTAGAGATTAACTTTAGAAAACTATATTTACTTTTTTAGGTATATAGTAAACTTAAGTAAAAATTGTCAATAATAAAGGTTAATTTTAGAGATTAAGACATTTGGTATAAAAGAAATAGACTATATTTTTTCTATTTTAAGTAAAGAAAATTGTAGTTTTGAAATATTAAAAATCTTAAAGTTTCATGTAAATCTTAAAGTTTCATGTAAGA
>NW_018165705.1:216919-227414 GCF_001263595.1 Phalaenopsis equestris | reverse complement strand
TTCATGTAAGAAGAAAAGAATTAAACTTTATGAAATCTTTAATGTTAAAAAAATTTGTTAAGTGAAGAAATGTGACAAGTTTTTGACTTTAAGAAGAGTATATAGAAGTTCAAAATCATTAAAGGCTATGGAAGCCAAGAGACAACTATAGTAATCCTCACATGTATAAACAAAAGAGAAAAGAAAAGAAAAGAAAAGAAAAGAAAAAGGAAAAAAGAGATGTGGGGAGAAGTTTGAGGAGAAGCCTAATTAAAAATTGGCTTCACTTGAATCAATTTAAAAAAGAAGGCTTGCTACATTTTCTAAACTTTTATTTGAGTATTAGTTTATTTACTAGTAAAATTTTATAAAGTTCTTTTCATATGAATACTTTAAGTGGCTTTAATATGACAATTTGCATTTTTTTTTGAAAAGAATAAAGAATCAAAAATCTTGGACTTGATTGCTAAATATTCTTATACCTTTAGTATTAACTGGTGTTGTTTTGAATTTTTCTTATGTTATGTTATTGTATTTAGTGGACTACAATATGGAAATATAGAAGTTAAATTATTTACCATAAGTCATATTTTTATATAGTAGAGGAGTTACTTGAGGACAAGTGACATGTAAGTTTGGGGGATTTTGACACACCAAAAATATATGAATTTTTAGACCCATATATTATACTCATTTTTTATGATATTGCACTTTAATGGAAAGTATTTCTATGTTTTTTCTCCAGGCTATTGAATTTAGGACTTAAGGAAAAAAAGAAGCAAAAAGGATGAAATTTGGAGCAAAAATGAAGAAGTTGAACATTTGCTCAACACCGATGGCGCCATAAGCAGCACTGACGGTGCGTTTGACAGAGAGCAGCGAATTAAAATGCAGAACACTAGCGTCGTCGACACCAGAATGGGCGTTGATGCCAATGTCTATTCAGTCCCTGTTTCTAGAAGATTCGACGAATTTGGACCCTTTTTGAAGAGTTTTTGGAGGAACCTATTGGAGAACCAAGTCTAGGCTTTATTTGGGGCCAAAATTGATCAAAATAGTGACTCTTCCTAACATTTCATCATCTTAATTCAACCTTCTACACATCACACATTCTTCCATTGTTCATTCTACAACCATTTAAAGCCCATTGTTCTTATAATTTAAAGTTTTGTGGTGAGATTAAGTGTGAACTCTTCTCTAAGAGTGTTGGAGAAGGAGAAAAGTGAGAGATTTCTTCTTCCTACATTTCCTAGAAGAGGCTATAAGGGATTTTCTTTGAGAAAGAGTTTCGATAAGTGTTGTTTGTTTATTAGTGTTGTATGAACTATCTTTTATATATGAAATTTGTGTTTTTTTGTATCTTTCTCATGAAGTCTTAGTAGTTTACTTTATCTTTCTCCCTACAATGCCACGACTAGATGTGAAGAGATAATGCGGATGTGCTAGTATTAAAATATAAAATAAATTGTGATTATTTTTCAACTCCGAACTTAATTTACTTTTTGATCTAGCCAATTGAATTGTTAAAATATGTTGTGAAACATATGATCCAGGAAATAGAGTATGAGTTCTACAACAGAGTGAGGAGCACATTTGATTCCATGAAGGAGAATTTCATTCATGGAATTAAGTGTAAGTAAATAGAGAAATATACTTTGTTGGGTGTATAATTAGAGAATCTTTAGGGTGACAGAATAAAATCCTCATTTCAATCTTTGTGTTTAAGAACTAAAGTGAGAGTTATCCTTCAGGCGAAGGGAAGTGGGAGCTCTGGAGTGGGAGCTAGTATCCTCCTAGCCTAGCCACGGATTTAAGAACTAAATCTAGGATTAGCCAAAGATTTTCTATAACAATGTATCAGGGTAGAGAATTAAAATTGCTCTTATTTGGCACAATACATATTAAATTCATTTATCTTATCTCATTTTACCAAAATCTCATTGTAGTGGGAAAGTTGCTTTTTCACATAAGAAATCTTCATCACATAAGCATAGTTTAATAGTTAAGCAGCTACTGTTTAAAATTTGTATTCCAATTTTGTTATTAGTTAAATAATTTAATTTTGATAATATCTTAACATTCAAAATTATTGACAGTAATTTCGTTTTGACTTTGTGTGAATTTCCTAGTAAATTTATCATTTCAAATTTAAAACTTCCTTGTGGGATTGATGTTTGGGTCTTAAATAGATAGTCCTTTATTACTTGACAATGATACATACACTTGCGTATAATCCCAAAATTAATTGCTTAAATTTCTAATTCATAAAATTTTCCATCAAGATTTTGGCACTTTTGCAAAGCGGGGTCAACTATACAATTTTATACAACTATATTTCTCTCGGGATCATTTAAAGTGAAGTTTTTGGCCAGAAAAACTCCATATTTTCCCCAACTTCATCTCCTACCTTCGATTTTTGCAAGTTTGGGAGCTAGGGCATCATCTTAAGTGAAGATTTCTTGATGGTTTCAATCAAAATTTGTTAGATTTGATCTTCTTGAGATATGAGTTTCACTTCTATGTAAATAGTTTTCTTTCACCATGTATTTTGACCACATCATGGATTTGAGCAAAAATTACTATTCATGAAGAAAATTTGAGAAAATTATATGAAAAATACATATAATTGAAAGTTAAGCTTTTGGAGTTGAGTTTAATGTTTTCGAGTTGAATTTGGGAATTATATTGAATTCCTTATATTTTTTCGAAAGGGATCAAAGAATGAAGAGGAGCAAAGGAATTACTCATTTCAATTCAAAGAAGTTTGTTAGTTAAAGTGCTCAGGATAGATATAGTGATGCACTACTATCAAGGAAATTGATCACTAAGCAATGTTTTAAGATTCCAGAATGGAGCAGTGGTAGACTTGATTGTTAGCCGACAGAGGGAGCACTTTTTTTGTTTTTCTATTGTGGTCGTTATTTCTATTGTTTAGGAGTTCTATAAAAATCTCCCTGAAGCTAAAGATGATGGAGTCATGCTTCGAGGAAGACAAGTACTTTTCTCTTCGAAGGTAATAAATTTGTTTTATCATTTGCCCCTGACTACATTATGTTTTTATTCAAACTATAGTCCAAATGAGCAGGATTTAAATGAGATTACAGGCTCATTGACTGGTTGAAGGGAATTATGGAAGATTACTATTGAAAGAAGAGTCAACTTTCCCACATCAAAATTGGATGCCACATTAAAAGTGTGGAACTACTTTATTTTTGTTCGTCTGCTGCCAACAAATCACCTCAGTGAAGTGACCCTAGACAGAGCTACCTTGCACTATTTCATTTAGCAGTTAAAGCCCATTAATATTGGAGCTCTAATTTATGATACTATGATTAGTTCTTCCATCGTTACTTTTCTTCCATCGTTACTACTACTACAGGTTTGGGATTTACTTCCTTGATCTTTTCATTATGGTTCTTCCATCGTTACTACTACTATAGGTTTGGGATTTACTTCCTTGATCTTTTCATTATGCGAGTAGGCAAGTTTTAGATTTGACAGTCGGGAGGAGGTAATGCAGCCACTCAAGCCCATTACTAATGTTAATGTGAAAATCTTATTCACATCATTCAATTATTTGCTAGAGATATGGATTTTCTAGCAGTTCAGGTGCCTCTACATCTCAAGCTTTTACTTTACGTGCTTCGACATCATAATGTTAGACTTCTAGATCTAATTCACAGTCATAATTATTATTTAGGATATTGGAAAACATCAAATATAACACTGATAAGGTATTGAATTTAGAAAATTTGCAAATCATATAGATGGATATATGAGGAGACATAGTGATTATGAGGATAAATTCGACTTATCTATGGAAATCCTCATCAGAGGTGACCGGAGTGTATTTTCCCTCAATATCAAAAATATCCATCATATGATCCTACAGTTTTTTGACATGGTGACGATAGTGATGTTCATGAGGATGAGGGTGATTAAATTGAGTTCTATAATTTAGTTTTATTGTTTTGTTCTGAACTTTTTGTGGTACAGTCATACTATATTGCTGTTTAGTTTTGAGTTGTACTTGTTGTGACTATTAATTATTGTGATGTATTTATGTTCTTGTGAGTAGTTATATTTTATTTTTATGGTAGTAATTGTGTTAGCTGTGTTTTTTAGTGCATTTAGTTATTCTCTATTGAACTTAATCCTAAGGCTTCAGAAGGTTTAGAATATTACTAACCTTCACTTAAAAACTTCATGTTTAAAATTTTCAATTTACTATCAGGTATTTTCTTTACGTTTTAGTTGTGAATGTCTGTTAGTTTGTTTGCTTTTATGTTATCCTCTGTATGTTAAGTTAAAATAAAATTTGGTCAACCAATTTTTACTTCTGTTTTTAATTTTAGTATATGTATATTTAGGATGTAAAAATTTTTGCAAGCATGTTATTTCTAGCTTTCATTCTTGCATATACTTATATGAAGCTAAAATGTTTTATCTTATTAAAAATTTAAGTTTGCGCAGGAGGGGGGGGAGGGGGGCAGGTGGGATGAATAATTTTCTAAGAACTTGAAGTTTCTTTATTCTCGAATGAGCTACAAATAAATGTGATTTTGATTTGAAAAAAATGATTATGTATATGAAGTTATATTAGGGAAGTAAATTTTGAATATATAAATGAATAAGAGAATTAAATGAATAAGAGAATTTAGTGAATAAGAGAATTTAGTTAAAACTTATAGTGATGAAGAAAAACTTAAAGTTAACAATTTTTACTATAGAATTAATAAATATTGTGTAATTATCTTTAGTAGGAGAAATTATACTTTTAAAAATTTTAGAAGGGTTACACTTTTATTTTCAATGCTTAAGTTTCTTTATTAAAAATAATTTTCAAAACTATTAATATATTCTTCAGTAAAAGATTTATATCATAACTTTTCTTTAGGAAAGGAGTGGAATACAAAATCATTAAAGGCCTATCTAGATACAGTAATCTTTACCGGAAAAAAAAATTTTGAAAAAGGGAGGTGAAGCTTGAAGATTAGAGACTTATCAAAAACTGGTTCCACAACTAATTTTTTTAAAGTATAAGACTTGAGAAACTCATAAGCTTAAGGATATAATATAGTATGTATAATTATTCTTAATCAAAGTTTTTAAGTAGAGATGATAGAATGCCTAAAATTTATATTTTGAGAATTTAAAATATTTCTGAACAAGATAGGAACTCATATTTTCAAACTTCTTTACATTAAAAATTTCTAAACTATAAGTTGGTCTCATATTAATAATGTTTTTTATAAATTGGACTACTATATTTCTACATCAAAATTTTAGAATATCTTAATGGAACTCATTTACATAATCTATTTATTTTGGTTTTAAAGTATTGGAGTGTCACTTGAGGACAAGTAACATTTTAAGTTTGGGGGATTTATTGATACACCTAAAATATATAGTCTTTATGTACACATTTTTCTATCTATTTTTTAGATATTATGCTTTAATGAAATGTATTTTTGTGTTTTTCTTTTAGGTACAATTAAATGGATGAAAAATGATGAAAGGAGTGAAAAAGGATCAAATTTGGAGCAAAAATGAAGAAGGGGTGAAAATGAACTGTGGCGCCTAAGCACCTGGGACTGGCGCTTATGCGCCAGTGAAATAAAGAGTCATTCCTAAGTACCAATTACCTCGCGCTTAAGCACCATAAGTAGTTACTTGATGATTCAATGAATTTGGACGAATTATTGAAATGATGTTTGAAGCAACCCTTAAATAAAATATGGAAAATAGTTAATGGACATGAAATTCATTCAATTGGCTTTTGAAGCAAGGTAACTACTAGAAGATTCATTGAATGTGGACAAATTTTAAAGAGAAACCAAGGCACCTTTTGGAAAATTATAAAAAACGACTTAGATTGAAGATCAAGGGAGGATCCATCTGAAGACAACAACTACACGCTGCCGCCTCCACTTTTCTTTTTATTTTAAGTTGTAGTTTGTATTGTAAGTGAAGGAAGGGATTCAAAGGAACTTCAAGTCTTTGGTATAGTTGATTTGAGATAAGTTTTAATCTTTGTGACTATATTTGGTTTTAATTTAGACTTCTTATTTTTATATGATTTCTACTTTCAAACTTAAGTGAGGTTGTGTTTTCTCTATGAATTCTGAGTAGTTTTCATTATCTTTTTCCTTAAACGGATATGTAATCAAGTATTGGATGGAAGTTGTGTGGGGTATTAGTCCTTAAAGTTGGAAAAAGTTGTGATGATTTTAAACCTTGTACTTTATTTACTTCTTGATTTGGCCAATTAAGATGCTAATACATGTTGTGAGAACATGTAAGATCTGAGATGGTTTTATCTCAATAAAAAAATGATAAGATTCATATGAGATTGTTTGGATGAGAATGTATTTCATATGATTGAGTGCAAATAATAAAGGAAATTAACTTTGAAGGGTGTAGAGTTAGAGGAGTTTAGAGTGACAGGCTAAAGCCTCCAATTTGATTTAAGGTTTTAGTTTTTAATATGAGATGTTAGCCCCCAAATGGAGAGAGAAGAGGGAACTCTAGAGTGGGAGCTAGTATCTTCTCTACCTAACCCATCTTCAAGACTATTCAAATTGTAAATTAGTTAATATTCTTTATAGCATCTCAAGTAAGGGTAAGGTTTATTATTGCTCTTTTTCAACACAACACAATTTGAATACTTTCACAATAGAATTTCAATACTTTTTACTAATTCAAGATGAGGAAAAATATATTTTATTTATATTGCATTTATCTTATAAATATCTAGCTAAGTTAGTTAGTTGTTACTTTACTTTCAATTATCAAAAATTACAAAAAGAATCAAACTTTCATTCCTATTATAGTATCTAGAGTTTAAGTAAGAATACTTAGCTAAGAAGAATTTGTTATCTAACTTCTCCTACTTTATAGTTGCATATTGTAGTTTTCCTTATGGTTTTGATATTCAGGGCTTAGTTAGAAAGTCCTATAATACTTGATATGATACGTATACTTACGTAGTATCCCATATTTCATTGTAATAATTATATTCTTATTTGTTTTGAAGCCAAGTTTGTGCTTATTTGTTGCTGTTGATCAAGTCTCTGGTGTCGTTGCAAAGTAAGAATTAAAATTAAGGAAAAATTAAAAATATAATCTCATTCATCACAGTAACATATATAAAGAGCATCGGGATCAGCAACCCTCTTGCAAATATAACAAAAAGAAGCAAGTCTCAAGCCTTTTATCTAAAGAATGTCATTGAGTGGCAACATAGTATTAAAGTATATCCATAAAAATAAAGAAATGGAAGGAGAAATATATTGATGCCATATATAAGTACTCCATTTCAACTTTTTAAATTTGTGAATTTGGGAATAAATCCTTTTAGTAATAGAGGTTTTGGATTAAAACTTCCACATATAAACATCCTTCCCATACACATTTAATGGAATTTTAGAAATTGAAGGAGCTTCCTCCCCAACCAAGGACACAAGCTTAGTTATATTCTAGCTATCATTAGCCCAACAATCAGAGACAAGTAAGTTTGTGTCAGCTAGTGAGTGAGATGAAGTTGTAAAATTTGATGTTCCTCAATGATCATGCCAAAAAGAGATATTTTCATCACCCAAATAATATTGTACTTTATGCCAAAAAGAGATATTTTCAACAGTTATAGCTTTTACTATAGCCTTCCAGAGTTTAGAGTCACTTACCTTCCTTGTAAAAATGGTGGGGTGGGTAAAAGTGCAATATTTGTGATACATAAACTGAGCATATAAAGAATGCCCAGCTCAAAATTTGAATTAGAGCTTGCACAAGTTTATATCAATAATTTGTTGAAGTGTTTTAAAACCAAGTCCCCCAGAAGAGACATGTTTACTAATCTTATTCCAGTTAGCCAAAATTTTGCTGAAGTGAGCACCACTCCAAAGAAATTTGTTAAAGAGCACTTCAAGTGTCTTTTGGGTGCTCTTCTTAGTCCTTAGAACCTGCATAACATATAAAGGTAGACTAAAAATGACAATTTCCAACAAGGTAAGTTTACCACCATTTGATAAAAAGTGTTTCTCCAATGATTTGTTTTGGATTTTATTTTGTTAACAACCTCATCCATTTGAATTTGCTTCCTCCCCCTAAGAATATTCACACCAAGTTATTTAATAAGAGGTTTTGCAAGTGTACATCATGTGAATGTGGCTGCCCAGCTTTCAACATTATGATGTACTGATTTCCCAAAATTTCCCAAAATACAAAGAGCATTTGGCCAAATTAAAGAGTAAGTTGGACAATTTCTGAAATTTAGTCAAAAGAAGCACAATAGCTTTTATAGCAAACTTACTGGCATTAGTGAATAAAATAGCATCATCAGCATATGCAAGATGGCTAACCATTATTTCATATTTATGATAATATTGGATGTGAGGATTTTGTACAAGTAGATTATTAACAAGCATGGAGAGGTAATCAAAAGCAATTATGAAAAGAGTAGGGGAAACAGGATCCTCCTGTTTAATGACTCTACATGCAAAAAAGAAACCATGAGCTTTATCATTAACAAACACACTATAATGGTTATTTTCTAACCATTTTTTGATAAGTAACAAGAATTCCTGATGAAATCTTTTAGCCTGCAAAATATTAAGAATAAAATCACAGGTAATGGTATCAAAAGCTTTTTTGAAGCTAAGTTTAGAAACCATATTTCCCCTCGACCTTTTTTATCCAAGTCTTCAATCATTTCTTGTGCTAGGAGGATGTTATCAGTAATCTCTCTGCTCTTTATAGAAGCAAATTGATGTGGAGAGATAAGCTTACAGAGATGTGGTTGTAGCCTATTCATGGTCTGCTTACTTAAGACTTTAGAAATAGCAGTGGTAATAGAAATATGATGAAAATACTTCCAAGTAATCTTGTCGTTACATTTGAGGATGAGCACAATCAAGACAGAACTAAAATACTTACCTGGGTTATCCACAAGAAAGAACTTTGAATGAGGGATAACCTCCTTCTTGATGATATCCTAACAGTGCACATACAAGGATAAAGAGAAACAATTTGGGCTCGGGGTTTTATTAGGACAAATGGATTCAAAAACAGAAAGAGTTTCATTTTCATCAAGAGTTTGGGTTAAAGAGAGGGTGTTAATGTAACTTCTTTTATCATCAAATAAATTGGAATCAATAGGTGTATCCTGTAAAGTAGACTGATAAAGCTCAGTGAAGTAAAGCACAACACTTTCACCAATACTCTCAATATTCGTTAAAGTGTCTCCATTAACAATTTTGATCTTCATAATGTTGTTTATGTTTCTTATATGTTTTAAAGTAGCATGAAAATAATTTGTATTTCTATCACTAGCAATAAAGGAGATATCATTTGCTTTCTATTGGAGGAGGCTTTCCTCCAAAGTAATTGCATCCAATAAAGATAGCTGAGCTTGGGCCACAGCTTCCACCAAAGCAGGTGCGCCAATATCTTGAGCCTCTAAATGATCTATCATTTGATGAGCCTCTAGTACTTTCTTATGCACATTACCGAAAGTTTGATGATTCCATTTTCTAAAACGAGCAGCTAGTATTTTATGCATTTGCCATAAGATGAACCAAGGTCTCCTAGCACAATCAAATTTCCCAGCATGTTGAGCAAGGCTCAAAAAAGTATCATGAGAAGTCTAAATATTAAGAAATTTAAATTGGCAATTGTAGGTTTGACATTAAAAGCTAAAGCAAGTACGAGGGGGTTATGATCAGAGGATGCATAGTTCAAATGTTAGACCTGAATGATAAGATAATAATTTAAAAAAAAACAATTTCCCAAGAAATGATCAAGCCATTGTAAATGCAAATCCCTTCTCCAAGTAAAGGGTGACCCAGAATAGTCCAGGTCAAAATGACCAACCCCTGCAATTGAATTACAAAAGTGATTTATAAGGTTATTTTCACATCTACCACCCCCTTTCTTCTCACTAGGCTTCATAACCATGTTGAAGTCACCACCCACAAACCAATTTTCATTGATAGTATCACCCATGTTGACCTCACTTTTGGTTGAGGTCTAGAAATTTCTTTAGTAGCCTAGGTCTAGCCATAGGACTTTCCTACTGACTAGTCCTAGAAAACTAGAAAAGGTACCCTCACCATTAGAAACTCAAAACTCTTCTCTTTACTCAACTTGAAGTTCCACATATTGGTCCTAAACTCTAGCACTTAGTAGGTAAGATCATTATGAGAGAACTCAAGGAGAGTTCCTATAGGGCTACTTAGCCTTAGGATTGACCCTGGGTGTTGTTTTGGAGCTAAGGTATACCATACCCTCACCATACCCTCACAATACCCTGGCTAAATGACCAAATCACATCAATTAGACTTATAACCATGCCAATTGGCCCAAATAAATGTTTTATTTGCTTCATAGCAATATTTTACATCAAATTTGACCATAAATTTGCATTGGTAAAATCTTTTGATCATCTAATTTGGTTTAAATCCAAAACCCCAAATTAGCCCCAATATTGGCTAACACCCCAAATCTCAACAATTGAATG
>NW_018165705.1:215220-215954 GCF_001263595.1 Phalaenopsis equestris | reverse complement strand
CCTCCCAAACTCCTCAGAGAGCTTCTCTAAGAGTCCCTTAGCACATTACAATCTATTTCCCTCTCCCAATTTCACCACAGAAATCCAATTTTAAGTTTGAATTCCTGCCCGAAACCAGGACAAACTTCAATCTGAACCTACACATCACCAAACTTCAAACAAATTGGCTCTACACCTTCACAACAGTGAAGGAAGCCAAACCCCCATCAATTCCCCCTCTGAAATAGCCTCTACCATAGCTCTCAACCAACACCCAAAATCGGCTGTGGTCGAAATCATATATAAGCCTGACACCAGAGCCAGAGGCTTCATCCCTAAGCTCTTTGCGACCCAACCAAGGTATGAAGAATCTCTGATTGAGGCCAAACCTCTCGGAGCAAAGGTATAACCTCACTCACTCTCCCGAGCCTTCGCGAGCTCTCCATTTATGATGGCTTGATTTCATAGTATCGTTACCATATTAATGTATTCGTCTCTTCAAGTTAAACAATTTTAAAAAAAAATCATCTAAATCAATTAAGAAATGAGAGAGATATTAAGGTTTTAAGTTGGACGGCTCTCGGTTAAGGCCATCGGGGACGATGAACGGATGTCGTCCATTCTCGCGTGTATTGAATGGATGGCGGAGATCAAGCGGGATGATCCTCTGAAAAAATAGGGCGGGCCGCATGGCAGCTGACTCAAAAGGTCCGCGTGGCTGTTCGACG
Organism: Phalaenopsis equestris; assembly: GCF_001263595.1. Lineage (NCBI taxonomy): Eukaryota > Viridiplantae > Streptophyta > Magnoliopsida > Asparagales > Orchidaceae > Phalaenopsis > Phalaenopsis equestris. The sequence continues at coordinate 215,247 of NW_018165705.1, read as the reverse complement.
GGGCCGGTGACTCAGTCAGGCCGCGGG
>NW_018165705.1:213903-214530 GCF_001263595.1 Phalaenopsis equestris | reverse complement strand
TATTTAAAATAAAAACTTAATTTTTAGGTTATTTTTAATTATTTTTAATAATTAAAAAATAATAAAAAAATCATAAAATATTAAACTCATGGAAATGTTCCAAATTATTTAATAAATACTTAGGAATCATTGGATTATTTTTCCAAGGTCTAGAAATAAAGATATCTATTTTTAAACCTTAAAATGATTTTTAAGGCTTAAAAATAGAATTTTCACCAAAATAATTTTTTACTAAAATAATTCCAATAAATCAAGGAAAAATTAAAAAAATATAACATTTGCTCCTTTCAGTTCTCTGACCTTGGGGAGATTTTTTAAAAATATAAAACTTAATTTTCACTACCTAAAATATTTTATTTTAATTAAATAGCCAAGAAACACAATTAATTTTAGTAAATCACTGATAATTCAAAAAATTATGAAATTTTGGCCAAATGACTTTCTAATCTAGGGCTAGCTCAGATAAAAATTTCAAGAGATTAAGAATTGTCCTGATCAGCTTTTGGAATTTTCTTTGAAAATGCACATTTTTGCATGAAAATAATTATATGAATTAAATTAAATTGTGAAAATCCACATTTTCTCCTCTGATGTCTTAATTGACTTATCAGTAAGGTTACATAAAAA
>NW_018165705.1:205109-208906 GCF_001263595.1 Phalaenopsis equestris | reverse complement strand
GACGATAGACAAGAGACCACCGAACAAAAGGATGAGCAGATCATCCGCCCTGAAAATAAAGTCGAAGAATTGAAAACTACTGTGATTGCAACGTAAAGACAGTCAAAATCACAACAGATGACACCTCTAGGAATGAATCAACCAGAAATCATTCATTTTGAGGATGAAAGAAAAGAGTTCACCTCTGATGAACAACCAGAGAAGTACTCTGTTCAAAGCATCATACCAGAAAATGAATTTAAACAAATGGTCGAACAAGTTCGGGAAGCCTTAACCCAGTCTAAGGATGGTGCATTGATTCTAAAAGGTAGACCTTACCTATAGGAATTAGATATCGTACCATTTTCTAAGGATTTTACACCTCCGAACTTCAAAATATTTGATGGGACTGGAAATCCCATACAACACCTAGCATATTTCAGAGCCAATTGTGGCAACAGAAGAATTAATGAAGCTTTACTCTGTCAGCAGTTCGTCACTAGCTTGTCGGGAGTTGCTTTTGATTGGTATGCCAACTTGCCCAACGAGTTGGTCAAGTCATTTGCCGAGTTGGAACAGTTGTTTATAAAAATATTTGCCGGAGTGCAACATCATGTGGAAATCTCGTGGTAGAAAGACAAAAGCCTAATAAGACTCTAGTAGATTATATTTTGAGGTGGAGAAACCTTAGCATGAACTGTGAACCTCAGCTACAGGAACATCACTTCGATACTTCTGATTCATAACTTTTTTAAAAAAAAATTGATCCAATAATTTTAATTTTTTTATCGAATCAGTTTGATACTTCAGATTCATAACTTTTCAAAAACTTGATCTAATAATTTCATATTTCTCATCGAATCAGTTCGATACTTCTGATTCATAACTTTTAGAAACAAATTGATCCAATAATTTCAATTTTTTTATCAAAGTCAGTTCGATACTTCTGATTCATAACTTTTTTAAAAAAAAATTGATCCAATAATTTTAATTTTTTTATCGAATCAGTTTGATACTTCAGATTCATAACTTTTCAAAAACTTGATCTAATAATTTCATATTTCTCATCGAATCAGTTCGATACTTCTGATTCATAACTTTTAGAAACAAATTGATCCAATAATTTCAATTTTTTTATCAAAGTCAGTTCGATACTTCTGATTCATAACTTTTTTAAAAAAAAATTGATCCAATAATTTTAATTTTTTTATCGAATCAGTTTGATACTTCAGATTCATAACTTTTCAAAAACTTGATCTAATAATTTCATATTTCTCATCGAATCAGTTCGATACTTCTGATTCATAACTTTTAGAAACAAATTGATCCAATAATTTCAATTTTTTTATCAAAGTCAGTTCGATACTTCTGATTCATAACTTTTTTAAAAAAAAATTGATCCAATAATTTTAATTTTTTTATCGAATCAGTTTGATACTTCAGATTCATAACTTTTCAAAAACTTGATCTAATAATTTCATATTTCTCATCGAATCAGTTCGATACTTCTGATTCATAACTTTTAGAAACAAATTGATCCAATAATTTCAATTTTTTTATCAAAGTCAGTTCGATACTTCTGATTCATAACTTTTTTAAAAAAAAATTGATCCAATAATTTTAATTTTTTTATCGAATCAGTTTGATACTTCAGATTCATAACTTTTCAAAAACTTGATCTAATAATTTCATATTTCTCATCGAATCAGTTCGATACTTCTGATTCATAACTTTTAGAAACAAATTGATCCAATAATTTCAATTTTTTTATCAAAGTCAGTTCGATACTTCTGATTCATAACTTTTTTAAAAAAAAATTGATCCAATAATTTTAATTTTTTTATCGAATCAGTTTGATACTTCAGATTCATAACTTTTCAAAAACTTGATCTAATAATTTCATATTTCTCATCGAATCAGTTCGATACTTCTGATTCATAACTTTTAGAAACAAATTGATCCAATAATTTCAATTTTTTTATCAAAGTCAGTTCGATACTTCTGATTCATAACTTTTTTAAAAAAAAATTGATCCAATAATTTTAATTTTTTTATCGAATCAGTTTGATACTTCAGATTCATAACTTTTCAAAAACTTGATCTAATAATTTCATATTTCTCATCGAATCAGTTCGATACTTCTGATTCATAACTTTTAGAAACAAATTGATCCAATAATTTCAATTTTTTTATCAAAGTCAGTTCGATACTTCTGATTCATAACTTTTTTAAAAAAAAATTGATCCAATAATTTTAATTTTTTTATCGAATCAGTTTGATACTTCAGATTCATAACTTTTCAAAAACTTGATCTAATAATTTCATATTTCTCATCGAATCAGTTCGATACTTCTGATTCATAACTTTTAGAAACAAATTGATCCAATAATTTCAATTTTTTTATCAAAGTCAGTTCGATACTTCTGATTCATAACTTTTTTAAAAAAAAATTGATCCAATAATTTTAATTTTTTTATCGAATCAGTTTGATACTTCAGATTCATAACTTTTCAAAAACTTGATCTAATAATTTCATATTTCTCATCGAATCAGTTCGATACTTCTGATTCATAACTTTTAGAAACAAATTGATCCAATAATTTCAATTTTTTTATCAAAGTCAGTTCGATACTTCTGATTCATAACTTTTTTAAAAAAAAATTGATCCAATAATTTTAATTTTTTTATCGAATCAGTTTGATACTTCAGATTCATAACTTTTCAAAAACTTGATCTAATAATTTCATATTTCTCATCGAATCAGTTCGATACTTCTGATTCATAACTTTTAGAAACAAATTGATCCAATAATTTCAATTTTTTTATCAAAGTCAGTTCGATACTTCTGATTCATAACTTTTTTAAAAAAAAATTGATCCAATAATTTTAATTTTTTTATCGAATCAGTTTGATACTTCAGATTCATAACTTTTCAAAAACTTGATCTAATAATTTCATATTTCTCATCGAATCAGTTCGATACTTCTGATTCATAACTTTTAGAAACAAATTGATCCAATAATTTCAATTTTTTTATCAAAGTCAGTTCGATACTTCTGATTCATAACTTCTAAAAAATTGATCCAATAATTTTAATTTTTTTATCGAATCAGTTTGATACTTCTGATTCATAACTTTTTAAAAATTGATCCAATAATTTCAATTTTCACATCAAATCAGTTCGATACTTCGGATTTATGCTTTTCCCAAATTGATCGGATAATTTTCACTTTGAATCATTCTGATATTTCTAATTCACATCCTTCAAGAATTGATCCAATAGTTTCAATCTTACTTTAAGATCAGTCCTACACTTCTGATTTCCTCTATTGGAAGTCAGTTCCAAATGTCGGAAGTCAGTTCCAAATGTCTAGTTCCAAATGTCTAACTCTCCTTTGATATTAATATTCGTACCTTGATCCTCATTTTGAGGTCAACCTTTACATGTTGATCCCTATTAAAAAAAAACAAAACAACAGACTTAACAACTTTAAAACACACTATCCAATCCTCAGTGAGAGTCCTCACTGCCTGATTTTGATCAGGCACTTATTTGTAAAAAAAAAATCCCTAGCGGAAACAAATAGCAGACACAAATTCATACTTCTTTCTAGGTTTGATGACTTAAAAATCTATATTTGTCTTGTTGATCTTGTCGGTCAACACCAATACGTGCGGTGTGCTCGCCCAGCACACCACACCTATTGGGGGTCCATTTGTTGACCTCACTTTTCGTTGAGGTCTAGAAATTTCTTTAGTAGCCTAGGTCTAGCCATAGGACTTTCCTATTGACTAGTCTTAGAAAATTAGAAAAGATA
>NW_018165705.1:203014-203408 GCF_001263595.1 Phalaenopsis equestris | reverse complement strand
TTACACCAGAGCCAGAGGCTTCATCCCTAAGCTCTTTGGGACCCAACGAAGGTGTGAAGAATCTCTGATTGAGGCCAAACCTCCCAGAGCAAAGGTATAACCTCACTCACTCTCCCGAGCCTTCGCGAGCTCTCCATTTATGATGGCTTGATTTCATAATATGGTTATCATATAGATGTATTACTCTCTTCGAGATGAACAATTTAAAAAAAATCATATAAATCCATTAAGAAACGAGAGAGATATTAAGGTTTTAAGTTGGACGGCTCTCGGTTAAGGCCATCGGGGATGATGAACGGATGTTGTCCATTCTCGCATGTATTGAATGGATGGCGGAGATCAAGCTGGATAATCCTCTGGAATGATATGGCAGGGGGGGGGGGAGGGGGGGCCC
>NW_018165705.1:202231-202919 GCF_001263595.1 Phalaenopsis equestris | reverse complement strand
AGAAAATAGCCCCTAAACTTCAAAAATCCATATCTTTGGATAGAAAATTCATAAAAATAAAATAAAAATACCCTCTTGCTCACTGAACAGAGGAGAATCATATGGAATTATTTTCACTTTAATTTCATGCATGAATTATTTTTAAAAAATAAATTTGGGTTAGGGGTTTTTCAAGTCTCCATTCATATTGGATTATTACCTTGACCCCAATTTTTTATATATTGTAGCCTCTATCTAGGTGCACAATTTGCGTATTTTTATAAAGACATAGAAGATCTCTAGACAGAGATATTAATTTTCTAACTTTTTATTCATTTTCTATTCAAATAATTATAAAAAATTTTATGTGGCTTAGAAAATTCTATGAAAGTTCATGTAAGTTTCCTATGGTGAGAGTAGTCTTAGGAAATAATTTTATGATTTTTAAGAATCAAAATATCACTGTTTTGAGCAAACCTTAATTCTCTTAAAAATTTTAATTTGAAGGACATAGAGACTAAAATCACTTAATTTTTGTTCTCCATTGTGGCCCATGAGTCAGAAACCTTACCATAAAAATTTCAAGTCATTTGGAGATCATTTAGTATTTTTAATTGATTTTTAAAAGTGACCATCAAATTTGAAACTTAAATGATTTTTAAAAAATCAAAATATAACTCCAAAAATTATGAAACCTAGTTTTTTGAGT
>NW_018165705.1:201454-202109 GCF_001263595.1 Phalaenopsis equestris | reverse complement strand
ATAAAAAAATCATAAAATATTAAACTCATAAAAATGTTCCAAATTATTTTCTAAATACTTAGGAATCATTGGAATATTTTTCTAAGGTCTAAAAATAAAGATATCTATTTTTAAACCTTAAAATGATTTTTAAGGCTTAAAAATAGAATTTTAACCAAAATAATTCTAAAAAATCAAATAAAAATTAGAAAAAATACAAAACAATTTTTTCTGAGTTCCCTGACCTCAGAGAAATTTTCCAAAATTATAAAACATATTTTTTCAATATATAAAATATTTTATTTTTATTAAAGTCCCCAAAACTTCAATTAATTTTAATAAATCACAATAAATTCAAAAAATTATGAACTTTTGGCCAAATGACTTTCTGGTTTAGGGCTAGTTGACATAAAAATTTCAAGTTATTAGGAATTGTCCTGATCATCTTTGGTAATTTTCTTTGAAAATGCACATTTTTGCATGAAAATAATTATAAAAATTGTGAAAATCCACTTTTTTTCATCTGATGTCTTAATTGACTTATCAGTAAGGTTACATAAAAATTTCAAAGTCATTTGACTTAAATTTGATAAATTATGAAAGTTTGGACCCTTAGGGGCAAAATTGTAATTTTGGATATTTTGGCCTTAATGAACGTTTAGGCTTAATCAAAATG
>NW_018165705.1:199746-200418 GCF_001263595.1 Phalaenopsis equestris | reverse complement strand
GGGACCTTGACCGGTGTCGCTTTAATCAACTTTAATATACCCATAATAAAATTTAAAGAACTTGAACTATAGGGTCACCTGATTTGACATTATAACCAAATGACCTAGAAAACTTGAACTCTGCTACAACAAGGAGCTTGGAGCTTACATGGTAGGCAGCTCGGCCATCTTCAACAGCAAGAGGATCTACACTAATACATCCCTTCCTTAGCTTTAAACAACAAAGCCGTAAGATATCAAGGTTGTTTGCCTGGTGCAACATAAATCCTCAAACACATCTTTTAGGCATTTGTACAATCCTGTTGTACAATCTAGCCCTAACTCGCTATAGGATTTCGAGGTTGTCGTTCGTCATGACCTAAATCCTCGTATCTTGAAGGTTATTTGTGTTGATTGCTTCACACAAATGTAAATCCTAATAAATAAAAAATTGCAGGATGAAACATCTAAATGATTTCTCCTAAATTGAATTTCTATGATTTCTCCTAAATTGAAGCCAAATAATAGGATAGCTTTGGAAGTCACCCAAGTTCTCCTTTGGATCTGTGACATCCTCTAGTGTTTCCTCCTTTGGACTCCAAAACAAAATGTTCCAGATTTGAACCAATTCCTCTTCACACTTCTTAGTTCGATATCTTTGAAATGTCCTTATCATTTGAACTCCTTGAAGGT